>NC_061512.1:267604830-267710604 GCF_022539505.1 Lolium rigidum
TTCCGCATATTACTTAGAGCATTCTTCTTGATCTTATCATAATATCTTTCATATGGTGTGTTGGTTCTTTTGATTGCTTGGTTCATTTGTTGAAGTTTCTTCACCTTCTTATCCTTTTGCAATCTTTGATCCTCAATATAGTTTGATTCCCTCCGATTATTTGTCATTGAATACGTGCATTTGATTTCACTCACATTATGAGAAATGCACACCTTATGGAGGAACTCTCACTATATTGGCCTTCTAAACCTTTCTTCCATTTTGGCAATCGATGCCAATGGGGGAGAAGTTTGGAGGGTTTAAGGGAATTGCTTTTGTTTGGTTCTTAAGCTTTTGCCTCTCATGCCTTGCATTGGTTGCTTTGCATGGTTGAATATTTAGAGGATACTCCGCTAGGCTTTAATTGCCAATATATGCAATGTAATTCAAGTTCATTCACATGTGCATATATTATGGGGGAGTTTGTTCTAAATATTCAACTTGGGTTGTTCGCTAAATTCCTTATATAAACCCTCTCAAAGAGATTGTCATCAATTACCAAAATGGGGGAGATTGAAAGGACATGGAGCCCCCATGTGTGGTTTTGGTAATTGATGACAATCCCTATGGACTAACGGTTGTATTGAGGTTCTCTCTTAGGTTGTGTCCATAGGCAATCCTTGAGCCATACGTTGGTCTCAAGGTTGCAAGATGAAGAAGATCAAGTGCAATGAAGAAGACGGTATCGAAGAGGGATGAAGACAGTGTAGAATATGAAGAGGGATGAAGATGGTGTTAAAGATGGATGAAGACGGTGGCGTGTATGTTGGATGAAGATGGTGGCATGTGCAATGTTGAAGGAGGATGAAGACGGAGCTTGCCGGCTCGAGTGCAACGTGCAAGGTCATGGTTTGTGCTCGGTAGGATAGTTGGTTGCATCGTCGGAGAGAGCTCAAACCTTGCATGCATTGTATCGTGTTTCTTGGTTGTTATTGGTTCTTATCCATAAGATGTTTTAGAGCTTGTGTTCATTCTCATGGCAAGCTCTAACTCATCGAAAACGGATTTCGGATGCATCACATGTTGCGTGTTTGAGTTGGATGATTTTCCCGGTTTACCGTATTGAGAGGTTGCACCTCTAGATTCAAGAGAAAATCATCCTCCACTCTTTTCCATGATTTCACCTTGTGTGGAGGTAGCTCTTGTCGTCCTCTTTCTAGGGAAATTGGTTTCGCTGCATTCCGAGTTTCCTAGCTCAAGATATCGCATTTCTCGTATCTCCTATTTGATCTAAAAGGAAAAAAGGAAATGGGGCAGCGGTACCACCGCTCGGGCTACCGGCCCAGTACCGGCATGGGCTCTACAAGCCCCTGGATGCAGGACGGTACCAGACCGGTACCTGGGCCGGTAGTACCGGCCGGCCCGCCAGCCTTCTTCCTCTCCCACAGCTCATTCGCACTTGGGCCGCCGCCACCTCACCGGCCCAACGCCGCACTTCCACCCCGCGGCACAGCTGGCCTCGCCTCAAGCCCTGCCTTGGGCCGCCGCCTGGCCGGCCCAGCCCCCAGCGCCGCTCCCAGGCCTGCACCGCAGCAGGCCTCCACTGTCCCGCTCCCCAACCGATTGATACGTCTCCGACGTATCGATAATTTCTTATGTTTCATGCTACATTATTGATGATATCTACATGTTTTATACACATTATATGTCGTATTTATGCATTTTCCGGCACTAACCTATTAACAAGATGCCGAAGAGCCGATTCGTTGTTTTCTACTCGGTTTTGGTTTCAGAAATCCTAGTAAGGAAATATTCTCGGAATTGGACGAAATCAACGCCCAGGGTCCTATTTTTGCACGAAGCTTCCAGAAGTCCGGAGGAGATACGAAGTGGGGCCACGAGGCGCCGACACAATAGGGCGGCGCGGCCTGGCCCTTGGCCGCGCGGCCCTAGCGTGTGGGGCCCTCGTGTGGCCCCCCGCGTTGCCCTTCCGCCTACTTAAAGTCTTCGTCGCGAAACCCTCCGTACCGAGAGCCACGATACGGAAAACCTTACGAGGCGCCGCCGCCGCCAATCCCATCTCGGGGGATTCGGAGATCACCTCCGGCACCCTGCCGGAGAGGGGAATCATCTCCCGGAGGACTCTTCACCGCCATGGTCGCCTCCGGAGTGATGAGTGAGTAGTTCACCCCTGGACTATGGGTCCATAGCAGTAGATAGATGGTTGTCTTCTCCTCATGTGCTTCATTGTTGGATCTTGTGAGCTGCCTAACATGATCAAGATCATCTATCTGTAATACTATATGTTGTGTTTGTCGGGATCCGATGGATAGAGAATACTATGTTATGTTAATTATCAATCTATTACCTATGTGTTGTTTATGATCTTGCATGCTCTCCGTTATTAGTAGAGGCTCTGGCCAAGTTTTTACTCTTAACTCCAAGAGGGAGTATTTATGCTCGATAGTGTGGGTTCATGCCTCCATTAAATGCGGGACAGTGACAGAAAGTTCTAAGGTTGTGGATGTGCTGTTGCCACTAGGGATAAAACATTGATGCTATGTCTAAGGATGTAGTTATTGATTACATTACGCACCATACTTAATGCAATTATCTGTTGTTTTGCAACTTAATACTGGAAGGGGTTCGGATGATAACCTGAAGGTGGACTTTTTAGGCATAGATGCATGCTGGATAGCGGTCTATGTACTTTGTCGTAATGCCCAATTGAATCTCACTATATTTATCATATCATGTATGTGCATTGTTATGCCCTCTCTATTTGTCAATTGCCCGACTGTAATTTGTTCACCCAACATACTATTTATCTTATGGGAGAGACACCTCTAGTGAACTGTGGACCCCGGTCTTATTCTTTACATCGCATACAATCTACTGCAATTGTTCTTTATCGTTTTCGCAAACAATCATCTTCCACACAATACGGTTAATCCTTTGTTACGAGCAAGCCGGTGAGATTGACAACCTCAGCTGTTTCGTTGGGGCAAAGTACTTTGGTTGTGTTGTGCGGGTTCTACGTTGGCGCCGGAATCCCTGGTGTTGCGCCGCACTACATCCCGCCGCCATCAACCTTCAACGTGCTTCTTGGCTCCTCCTGGTTCGATAAACCTTGGTTTCTTTCTGAGGGAAAACTTGCTGCTGTTGGCATCATACCTTCCTCTTGGGGTTCCCAACGAACGTGTGAGTTACACGCCATCACCGATCTCGCTCGCGAGGAGAGCGTGCTCGACGCGCTCGCTCGCCCGCCCGCATCGTTCGCTCGTCCGGCCGGCTGTCCGCTTGCGTTGACCCACCCACACCTACTGCTGCTCTGCGCGTGCTGGCTCTGCTGCTTGCTCCCTCTCTCTCTCCATTGATTATCTGGTTTGCAATGTTTTGGTAGGAATGGTACTACCGGTCCAAATTCCGGTAGTAACGGTTTGGGCCGCGTTTTTGCCTATATTCTGCCTGTTTTCTGAGCAAGAGGTAGTACCGTTTCAACAAGCGGTAGTACCGGTTTGGGTCGCGAATCTGACCATTTTCCTGCCCCAATAGTCATATTTCTGGGCCCCTATTTATACCTCTCTTCCACCTCCGTCCAAGGTAGCTCTTCCCCATCTATTCCCTCTCCTCCATTGTTGACCTTGAAGAGCTTGATCCTTCTCTTGATCCCTCCACTATTTGTTGCCTCTTTTTGGGGGAAAGGAGAGAGGAGATCTAGATCTAGTGCTCCACCAAGTGAATCCCTCTCCTTGTGAGGGGATCTTGGTAGATCTAGATCTTGGAGTAATTTGGTGTTCCTCCTACTATTTGTTCTTCCTCCCTTATTCCCCCAATAGATTTTGTAGCTTTGTTGAAATTTGGGAGAGAAGGACTTGGGCATCTTAGTGGTGTTCTTAGCCATTGCATTAGGTGCATCGGTTTGGGTTCTCTCCGGGGTTTCGGTCTCGTGTGAGTTCATGTGTGTTCCCTGGAACCCTAGAGGGCTTGTTGACCTTAGTGGTGTTGTTGCCTTTGTGGCCTTGTTGCCTTTGTGGCCTTGTCGCCTTTGTGGCGTGGTAGCCTTTGTGGCGTTGTTGCCCTTGTGGGGCGTTGGAGCCTTTGTGGCCTTGTAGCCGTGTGTGGCGCGTTGTAGCCTTTGTGGCCTTGTACTTGACAGCCTCCGGTGTTTTGGAGTTTGCCTCAAGCTTGATACTTGGGTATTTGCCCCAAGCTTGTACGGGTTTGGTGACCACCCTCAAGGGTCCTTTAGTGGATCGAGGCTTTCCCTTTGGTGGGAAAGGCTCGAGGAGATTACGGTGGGCTTAGTGGCTTCTTGGAGTGCCTTGTGCCTCCACACCTCTCCAACGGAGAGTAGCACCCCCAAGGGTGTGAACTTCGGGATGCACCGGTTACTTCTCAACCCGAGCTCCTTTACCTATGCGCTTTACATTGTGATAGCGTTCGTGCTTGATGTTCTATATCTAGTTTGCTATCACCATGTTGCTTATCTTGCTTAGCATAGGTTGTTGGTGCACATAGGCAAACCGTAGTTTGTAGGCTTAGTGCTTAACAAGTAAAACATAGTTTTATTCCGCCTTGTTAAGACCTCAAGTAGAAGTTTTATAGCTCGCCTATTCACCCCCCCTATAGGTGACATCCTTGTACATTCACATTGGAACAGAGTATGTTAGTTGTGAAGGTTACCAATGATCAAAGTTAGTGAGAAGGATAGTGTGCTAACCGAGATGTGACTGTGGTAGTGGTCAGCCTCTAGGAGGTTGGTTTTCGTCTCCTTGCACCATTGAGCACCGCTAATATCGTGGAGCTTTTCTAACGATGAGCCACCTCACCCTCCACTTCCTCAGGTGATTATACACTTGTGTGGAGCTAACGTTAGCACCGCAGTTCTCTATGAGGGCATTGGCCACGATAGTGAGGTAGCCTTCCTTGAAGCCTTTGTATGTTCAGACGCAATCAGCGCACACATCTTCACGAGGAAGAAGTTGGACATGAAGGGGAGCCATTTCATGGTCCCCTTCTATGCACCCCTCATGGCCTTCTCCGCGTCACTGCGGTTCTTGGCCTTCGTTTTCCTTGTGGTGTCCGTCGCCACCTGGGCCACAAGGGAAGCCACTGGTCCATCGTCGACCGACACATCGGTCGCCGACACCCCGGACTTAGCAAAGGGATGTGAGTCTGGGAGCCGCGAGGGGATCTGCGACTCCCCCACACAGACCAGGGACTGGCTAAAGTCGTCGCAAAAGGAATCATATACAGTGACCGCATATCACAGATGAACAAGCGCACATATCGTATACTATAGCAGCGGTGAACCAAATATGTAATACATAGTTCGAAGAACCGTAATTGTAGGGCACAAAAGTGAATCTACTAAGGATCATGATGATTCACTACATTTGGGTTCAGTACAAACCCTAGATCTGACCCTAAGCGAAGATGTTGGAGATGTGGTTGCTTACAGTCATCGTCGAAGTGGAACGAGAACTCGTTGAAGAAGAGGATAAAGCCCAACCGCCGCCACCGATCGGAGATGTGTGCTCCGCTTACCTGCTCATGGACCGAAGGTGGAGCTCGAATCAACGGGGGGGGGGGGGGGGGGGGGGGAGGATGGGTGATCGGCGGGAGGTTACGGAATCCTTCCCGCCCCTTTCCGCTTTTCGCTGCTGCGTGCCAGAGCTCGTGACATCTCCCTTCTCATCCGTGCTTGTGCAGGTAAACATTCCCTTTTACATCAGCGGAGCGCGAGGCGAGGGTGGCTTGCTGGAAACGGCCGAATCGAACGTTCCTCCCGAGACTGGCCTAGCGGTGATTTGAGAACTTGTTGGACCACAACGTGGAGGCCTTCCGGCTAGCAAATGACCCAACTTTTTTCCCAAGATGCGAGCCAAGTGATATACGACCTACCAAACGCGCCCCTAATATTCCGTATCCAGATAAGGCCCTAAAGTAGATGTTTTCATCACATATCTCAGTATTTGTACTTAGGGCATGTACAATGGTGATATCTTAGCAATGCCACGTGGAATAAATGCTGATGTGGAGGAAAGAGAAAGTAAAAAAAAAGACTTTACCTTCTCTTAGCTAAGAGATCACTTAGCACAATCTTTCTCACCACATATTTACGATGTCTGGTTATTAAAGGTAAGACTAAAAAATAACTTATTATACATCATGTTTTACTGTCATATCTAGATTACATGGCAGAGTTAAGATAAGACGATCTTATCAACCATTGCACATGCCCTCACTCTGTGATACCCTTGACTTGCCAGGCAAGGTTAGGCGTTTTGTAACGAAAAAAAAAAGGAAACTTGCTACCGGGGACAATCTAGACTTACTGCGCAAGAATAGCCTCGGTTGGGAGAGAAACATGGATGACGGATTACCCAGCCGTTCCCAAAAAATCGCAACAAAATTTCTGATCCCTAAGGGCATGTACAATGGGAAGCGCTTACACAGACCCTTACGTGAAAAAGAAAATATAAAAAATTCTGATTTATCATCTAAGCGCGTTAGCTTGCAATGCAGAGCGCTAATTTGGGTCGCTCCCGATAGCAGGTAAGCGCTCGTCCCTGCAACGCGGCGACGCTAGAGACTCACCGAAAGACTAAAAAAAATCCCCCGAGAGCCGAACCGAGAAAAGCTCTGGGGGCATCTGGCGGCGCTTGGCCTGAGCTGGGCGAGCAGAGGCCGGGCCGGCTTGGTGGCTCGCGTGCAAGCTTGCCGTGCGGCGTGCTCGGCACGAGGAAGAGAGCGGCGGTCGCCGACGAGGTAGAGCTCGGGCCTGGCCGGAGCGCGGCGTGATGGCGGGGCAAGCTTGGGTACTGGGATGGCAAGCACTGGACGGAAGGCCGGGTGCTGCACGCGTGTGGAAGCGAGAGGAGAGGACACGAGCAAAAGGGGAAGGGATCGAGCGGGGCAGGATTCCTTTCTTGATTCTCTTCAATTCGGTTTCAGTCGTGCCGGAAAATACGCTGCAAATATCTCTGTTACTGATTTTGAGGGATGGATGAAAAGCTCACTACTCCAATCAATCTGGATTCTGTTAAATCCGTTTGAGGATTGGCCTGTACGGATCTGCAAGATTTTTCCTTCTCTTTTAGCGCCCTGGTCTAGCGTCCGCCGCCGCTCAATCCAGATCAGGCAGGGGAAAAAAAGCTAAGCGCCCGGCTCAACAAGTTGCATCGATGCCGGCAAGAATCCCAGGATCCATCGGGAATCGAAGGAAACGGCCGGGAAAATGAGCCTAGCGCCCGCTCTAAGCGCCTGCGTTGTACTTGCCCTAACAAGATCCTCTGGAGCCCCTCTCCACAAGTTCTCCACGGCTGCTGCCACCGCTTCTCCCCACCGGCCGCCGCTGCGTAACGAAGGCGCCACCGGCTGCTTCTGCCGGTTTGCCCCATCCAGCACCCATATTCCCCGCGACTTCTCCTATTTCTCCCGTTTCCCCCCAGCCATGCATACCCGCGCAACCCAGCCACCTCAGGAAAACGTGGCCAAGGGAAAGCTTCGCTTTGCTACCTGCTATAAATAATCTCCACATCACATTTCGCTGAGCGCCGTTGAATCCCCGTTCGGTCTCCAGCGGCGGCACACCCAAATAGCCTCCTCCTCCTTCTCCCGCTATCATCTGGCCCTGCCGACATCGGCATGTCTTCGGCCCCGCTGCTCGGCGCCTCTGTCGGCGGCAAGGGCGGTGAGGCGACGGCGCGGTCGCCGCCGGCATGGCTGCGGCGCACGATCGACACGGAGGAAGTGTGGGCGCAGCTGCAGTTCGCGGTGCCGATGGTCCTCACCAACATGTTCTACTACGCCGTCCCGCTCGTCTCCGTGATGTTCTCCGGCCACCTCGGCGTCGTCCACCTCGCCGGCGCCACGCTCGGTGACTCCTGGGCCACCGTCACCGGCTACGCCTTCGTGGTACGTATACTGCTCATACCACATGCTCTTTGCCAGATTTTGTTCGACCGCGCAATAATTACACACCTAGCTATAGTTATTGCTGCTGCGTCGAGGCATGATCGATGATGCAGCTATCGCAGCTCCCACCGTGCCAGTCGTATGCATCTCTTCTTGCCCTTGCACAATTATTGACAGACCCTTATGCTAATTAATATCATTGGCATTTTGGAAAGAAGAACGGTAATCATTGCAAGTTTCTACTTCCTCCGTTTAGAAATAAGTTTCTGCTCCAACCACAAGCTCTGCCAGATTTGGTCCAGACAGTACATTTATTTCCACTGCTGCGTCTACTCACGACGACCCACGTTTCGGTCGTATGCACTTTCCCGTTGCACAATTATTGACTAGTCGATCGTAGTGAGAATTAACATAGGCGTATACCTGGTCAAAATTTGGATGTGGTACTATCATGCACTAATAACACATTAATTAGTTTATAGATTCATCTTACCTTAAAAGTGTGATGTTATGGTAGTAATATATTTAGTTATCACAACCATTTAATGGCATGACATATCATTAAAGTTTCTACTCTCTGCTTAAAAAAGATGTTTAATTTTATATACCTTCGTATCTGGATAAAGTTGAGTATTTTTTTATGAACGTGAGAGTAGCTGGTATTGCATGATTGTATGTTAATACTATACCTCAGTTACTCCAAAGTTTTCAATGGATGCGAATCCGTCCTCGATCTCGGATATTTTCGATGGTGTGCTAGATGGTGTAGTTGACCTTAACGGTGCAGTTGCTATTAATTTACACGATAATATTATTTATTTTCCACGTCTCCGGTGGATCTGGTGGAGTTTGGTGTCACTTTCCCGTTCCATCGATTTGACGGTAGTAGGAATATTTGAGCAGCCTTAAGGGTAGGTCGAACATAACATGAAATATATGTTTTTCCATGGAATTTTAGAAAATTATAAAAAAAAAAGGTTGGGTTACCTAGTATTACCTCCATTTCAAAATATATTTGCCAGTATTCTGGTCTCATCTTCAAGCCTACATCTATGTTTCCGCTTTCCTTTTTCATCGCTTATATAGGCGCGCGGCGTCGATCGCTGGCCACCGTAGTGCTAGGGCCGAGTCTGGTCGTTGGATCGTATCCACACTCTACGCACACCATTGCTTCTTCTTCTGCTCGATCTTCTTACGACCAGAGAAACCGACGACAAAGCAGTCGCTTTTTTCGCGAACGTGAACACTTGAGTAGGTAAACGTCTAGCTCGCCTTGTCCTGCAGAAGAAAAACACAGCACGTACTCTGCGCGCGTGGTTGGACTATATTTGCGGCTGCATGCGACTTAAATGCGAACTGATGGACGGGGCGCATCTCCCTGCCTGCCAAGGAGAAGCAGACGACTGAGTTAACTACACACTCCACTCCATTCATATATTTCAGTGGTACACGGGTGTTCGTCTCCCTTCACTTCTTCCACGTTTTCTCGCACCTCCAAGTCCGAATTTCACATATTTTTACATAGACCTGATATAAGATATATACAAGATGGATCCGTCAAAGCCATGACAATCTGTTTCCCCCCAGCCACGCATACCCGCGCGACCCAGCCACCTCAGGAAAACGTGGCCAAGAGAAAGCTTCGCTTTGCTACCTGCAATAAATAATCTCCACATCACATTTCGCTGAGCGCCGTTGAATCCTCGTTCGGTCTCCAGCGGCGCCACACCCAAATAGCCTCCTCCTCCTTCTCCCGCTATCATCTGGCCCTGCCGACATCGGCATGTCTTTAGCCCCGCTGCTCGGCGCCTCCGTCGGCGGCAAGGGCGGCGAGGCGACGGCGCGGTCGCCGCCGGCATGGCTGCGGCGCGCGATCGACACGGAGGAAGCGTGGGCGCAGCTGCAGTTCGCGGTGCCGATGGTCCTCACCAACATGTTCTACTACGCCGTCCCGCTCGTCTCCGTGATGTTCTCCGGCCACCTCGGCGTCGTCCACCTCGCTGGCGCCACGCTCGGCAACTCCTGGGCCACCGTCACCGGCTACGCCTTCGTGGTACGTATACTGCTCATACCACATGCTCTTTGCCAGATTTTGTTCGACCACGCAATAATTACACACCTAGCTATAGCTATTGCTGCTGCGTCGAGGCATGATCGACGATGCAGCTATTTGCAATATTTTGAACCACGTTTCAGACCGGCATGAGTGGCGCCCTGGAGACGCTGTGCGGGCAGGCCTACGGCGCCCGGCTGTACCGCATGCTGGGCCTATACCTGCAGTCGTCGCTGATCATGTCCGCGGTGGTGTCCGTGCTCATCTCCGCCCTGTGGCTGTTCACGGAGCCGCTGCTGCTGTTCCTTCGTCAGGACCCCGAGGTGTCCGTCGCCGCAGCGGTGTTCGTCCGGTACCAGATCCCGGGCCTGTTCGCCTTCTCCTTCATGCAGTGCTTGCTGCGGTATCTGCAGACGCAGTCCGTCGTCCTGCCGCTCGTGATCTGCTCCGGGGTGCCCTTCGCGCTCCACGTCGCGCTGAACCACCTGCTAGTGAACGTGCTCGGCCTGGGCCTCGCCGGCGCGTCCGCCTCCATCTCCGCCACGTTCTGGTTCTCCTGCCTGCTGCTGCTCGGGTACGTGATGTGGTCCAGGGAGTTCGACGAGACGTGGAAGGGCTTCTCCGTCGACGCGTTCAGCTACGTGCTGCCGACCATCAGGCTCGCAACGCCCTCCGCCATCATGGTCTGGTCTGTATGTTGTTGCACATCCACACATGTTATTCTCAGAGACACTTGTACGTCATTTCCTCTATAATCTAACCTGGCATTATTCGTACTGACTGCAGCTTGGAGTGGTGGGCGTTTGAGCTCTTGGTGCTGATTGCTGGCCTGCTGCCGGATTCCACGGTGAGCACGTCGTTGATCGCCATGTGGTAAGTTACGTCTCTTGCAGTCTGGTCAGTGACATTGTTCAATCATGTAATACGTAGGCCAGGACCCATGCATGATTAGTGGCATGAATCGACTTCATCCATCTTTAATTTCCAAATGCAGCGCGAGCACGGAGGCCATTGCCTACATGATCACCTACGGGTTCAGTGCCGCTGTGAGGTACGTGATGTAATGTCCGGTTTCAGACTCACAATTTCTTCCTCTGTCGCTGTCAGAACCAGTTTCTTTGTGTGTAAAATTAGGGGGATTTTATGTTCCTTTTCCTGCACTTTTTGCAGCACGAGGGTATCGAATGAGATCGGTGCCGGGAACATAGTCAGGGCGAAGAACGCCGTGGCGGTGACGTTGAAGCTGTCTGTGTTCCTCGGTCTCTCCTTCATCCTGCTGCTGGGCTTTGGCCAAGGCCTCTGGGCGAGCCTCTTCAGCGGGAGCTCGGTGATTGCGGCAGAGTTTGCGGCCATCACCCCGTTCATGATGATGTCCATCGTGCTCGACTCCGCCCAGGGCATCCTTTCAGGTGAGAAAAAACCGTCAGCCAGCTACCTGCACACCTACACCATTCTCCGAGAATCATTATTCTCTTATTCCTTCACACGGATGATTTCGTATTATGGACACAAAATCAGAGACTAGAATGCACTGCTAGTGCTATACATACAATTGAGTGACCAAACAAATGAATGAATTGGCATTTGGCAGGGGTGGCGAGGGGCTGCGGATGGCAGCACCTGGCGGCGATGACGAACCTGGTGGCGTTCTACTTCGTCGGCATGCCGCTGGCCATCCTCTTCGCCTTCAGGCTCAACTTCAACACCAGGGTACGTAATGAATGAAACTCCCTCCGATCTGGAAAATAGCTGATGTACAAATCTTCAATTTTTGCAGGGCTTATGGTTGGGTCTGATCTGCGGGCTGACGTGCCAGACAAGCACGCTGGTGGTGATCACCATCCGCACCAAATGGTCCAAGATCGTGGACGCGATGCAACAAGAGAAGGTCAACTACGTCGCTTGATTTCTCTCCAAAACAAAAACTAGGTCGCTTGATCAATGAGCATAGACGCACGTGTTAGTTCATGATGTAATTTAGGATCATAAGGTGGTTGTGCGTCGGCGGCAGCAGCGTCCGTGGCTTCCACCTGAACGGGTTTTTGTGAGATAGCCGTGGCATGCGTTGATTGAGCCCATGCTCAGCTTTGTGCCTGAACTATTTGACCATGTACTTTGAGCAGAGTTTCACATTTCTGACCAGCGTGTTTCTTCTGTTTTGGGTATATGTTTTCGGACGCTGTTCATTCAATTCGGGCGCGTTTGGTTCCCGCAGATGGTTCGGCCTGGCTTGGGGAGAAGAAAATCAGCCCGTTTGGATTTCTGCAGCACTCCTAAGTTGTAGCTGGCGTGAAGCTTAAAGCAGCCCTGAGGCAGGCCCAGCAACAACGGGTGAGTCGGGCGTTTCTAGCGAGCTTGTCCCGGACGAGTCTAAAATGAACTCCAATCGGCCAATTCTGCACGCGTGGGAAAGCGCGGGAGACAGGCCAATAACTCCGTCGCCCGTTCCACACTCTTTCACTATATTGTCACCGCCTCTCTATACTCACCTTCTCGCTCTCTCCCTGGTATCAATGCAACAGCTCTCAACCCTGTAGATATTCGCAACTTCACACACTTGCGCAAATAGCCGCCGACCACGAAGTGGTAAATTGCAATCTTCCAATTTCCAATGGAACAACAGATCACACAAATCTTCAGTAGCAAAAACACCAGATCGATACGAATTGGTGCGGGTAATTTCAGTTGTATGTGCAGCAAACAAGTCTAGAACTATGGTTTATCTTAAACATGGTCTAAACTTAATTTGGGGCGTTCCTGGACCTTAGAGCATCTCTAGCTGATACCTCAAACCCCAAACCCCAAAACCACCTATCCAGGGCACCCCAAAGCAGATTTGGGGTTTAAAAAACGAGCGCACAGACTAGATACGCTAAAGAGAACTTCATATTTAAAAAAATTGGCGCGGGAGATAGAATTGCATTGCATTCAACAGTTCATACATGCATAAGCTAAATTCGGCTACGGTCAACCAAAAGCTACTCGAATTGGGCTACTATTCGAGCTAATTCTCGTCACCACGGCAACCTAGTACCAAAATTTGGCTCGGGATGCTCACCGGAGCCCTGTGCCGTGGCGGCGGCGCGTCGGCAGCCTCCTCACTCGCCGGCGCTGCCGACGTCGACGGAGATCTTCCCCTGCTCCCCCGCGACCAGCCGCCACTCCTCCACCTTGTCCGCTTCGCGGCGGCTCGTCTGTGAGACGAGCCCGATGACGGTGTCGAAGTGGCGCTCGTCGATGAAGTCGCCAGGCGCGAGGCCAGCTTCCTTGCCGAGCTTCGGGAGGAGACGCTCGAGCTCTGCATCGTCGAGGTAATCACCGGGTGTGAACGCGGGCGCTGGCGCGTCTTCGGGCTCCGTCTTCACCACCAGTGCCGTTGACGGCGGCTGGCAAGAGCTCGAAGCGCCGCCAGAAGAGGAGTCGTGGCGTCAGTAAGCCGCGGACTCGCGCTTCGAGAACACGGGCGGTGGGGCGACGCTGTACCTGCTGAAGCGGTACGTCCCTCGGATCCGCGCAGCATCGGAGCGGACCTTCTCCGTCTTCTCATCAGCACGGTCGTTGGAGCTCCCGCCGCTGTCGAGGCCGCTTCCGTCGCGGCCAACCTGGCCGCCCCCGCGCCCGTTGAAGCCGCGCCCTGAAACCATCGCTCACCGGCGGGAGGAGGGGAGGCTAGATCTACGCGCACGCATCGCCGATTGCTCGCCCGTGGGAGGATGATTTTTCGTCAACGGGAGGCGGGGAGGTGGAGGAGCGGATGGGGTTTGGCCCCCACCGGCCTCTCCGACTGCCATATATACGGGCATTTCACGGTTTTGGGCTGCGGCTTGGATCCATTTTCCAGGCCAGACCACCGATTCGGTGTCTGGCCTAGCCCAAAAATGGACCAAAAACACCATATCATCCCAAACTAACGTTTCCAGGCCGATATGGGGTGTCTGCTAGACATGCTATTATATAGGAGTTTGGGATGACCTAGGCTTGAAATAATTTGGATACAAACTGACCCGGAGTGGGTTCGGTCGATCTGGCTCGCAGGTCATAACCCGCAACTACAGGGGATCACCACAGTACAATTCGATAGTATTTGAGTGTCGAACCCACGAGGAGCTGAAGGTAAATTATCTATTCTCTAAAGCCCTATAACCCACTTATATGGCCTTCTATGCAAAGCTAGGAGATATGGTGTGTGTGTTTAGGGGTTTTACAAGAAACTATAAGTGCTGAAATTAAAATGCAAAAAGTAGAATGCAAGACAAGTAAAGTGCAAAAAAATAAAATGCAATGATATGAATGGAAGAGAGCAAGTGTTCAGGCAAATTGCTATTTCATTTGTGTGGTTGTCACAATTAGTGAAGCTCATTATAGTCTTTTTAGTGTTTCTTCTAGAGAGGAGCCATAGATACGTGTAGCCATGGATATGAGAAAGTACACACCTAGTGATTGATCCCAAGGCAGTTAAGAGCAAACAAGGAAATTATTAATAAGTAAAGTTCAACCACCATTGTAAGATTAAAAGTCCCCATAGTTATACCCCCCGTTTGATTAATCATGATTAATACAACATGCATCTAAGAATTAGGATAAGGTTTATGTCAGCTCCCGCTGTCCCTCTCCCTATCAACATGCAACGGTGACAACCTTATGCATCCCCCCAACAAATGTGTGCACTCATATATCAGTACAAAAGATCATCATAGAAGATAACAAATACTTGTATGCAACCAACAACAAACTATCTCACAATTGCCATGAACAATTCACTACTCAGACATCAACATAGAGATACAATAGATTATGGGAAAACAATATATTGCATCATACATCATGTTTGCCAAGAGATTACAGAGGGGGTGATGTAGAGTTGCTGTAGATGTTGATGAAGATGATGAAGATGGTGCTTATGCCTTCACCGAAGGGGAGTGGAGTCCACCGGAGGCAATTCCGGCAGCGTTTCCCCCCTCCGATCTCCGCCGGCGGCGGCCCGCTGACTCTATGTTTATGTGTTTTTGATCTCCTCTGCCGTAGCCTCAACGAAATCCTCGGCGGTCGTATATATAGTAGTTGTTAGGTCAAAACAAGTCGGTTGGCGTTGGATTTGTAACGGCCCAGGGTAGGACCCCTAATAGTTTTGTTTGTTCTTTTCCTTTTCTGCATCATCATGAAATCATGCATCATATCATCCATGGTTTTGCAAAATAAAAATTATTTTGAAACCCTAGTTATTTTATTTTCCCTCTCTTTTGGTTTATACAAAACCCCCGCTCCTCTTTTGTTTAATAAACCCTAAAACCAAAATAAATGAAATTATTTATAAACCTAATTATTTCGTTTGTCTATATCACCCCTCTGCTTCAAATTCAAAATTTGTTTGGATTGAATTCAAACTCAACTTGCAAAACAGTTTTGAAAGAAAAGAGAAAAAGTTTTAAAAGGAAAACCCTAATTCCTTGCTAACCGGACCCTCCCTTTTTCCTGGCCCGAGCAGCCCAACCCGGCGGCCCACTCCCTTTTCTTCCCTTCTCCCCTGCGGCCCAGCCTGATCCGGCCCATACCCCTTCGCCACGCCCCCATCCTCTTCTTTTCGTCCTCCCTGGACAGCGACGGGAGAGATGCACGCACATGGCGTGGCCCTCCTCTCTCAACCACCCCGGCCACCTCCCTCCTCACCTACTCCCCTCCTCTTATCCCTTGCACCCAAAACCCTAGCCTCCCCTCCTCTTTTTCCTTCCACTCGCGCCGATGCCTTGTTCCCTCTCCTTTCTTCTCTGTGAGCCACGGCCAGACCACCGCCATCGGCCGTCGACGCCCCGCCGCTACAGGGCACCTCGCGCCAAACTGTGGACACCGAGAGCTTCGCCTCCCTCTCCTCGTTCACCTCATGCAAGCAATCGGGCCGGGGGCACCCAAAATCGTCGCCATTTTCACCGATTCCTCTCCGGCTCTGGCAAGGTGTTTCACCGAATTCCGGCCACCTCCGACCCCCCTGCTGCCGCCGGTGACACGTCGAGCTCCGTGGTAACGAGGCGCATCTCCTAGACATCTTCTCGTTCCCTTTTGCTTCCGTTTTCTTGCTGCCGCTGTTGATGCCGAGCTCTTCCGTCGCAGACCTCGCCGCCGGCGTCTCTCCGGCGCTCCCTCGACGATGGCGCCGCCTCCTCCTGGTCCGCGCCGATGAGGCGCATCCGGAGAGCTCACGCGCGCATCCGGGAGCCCCTTACATCGCTCGCGCGACGCTGGCCACGGTGACCACCACGCCTGGAACGCGCGCGGCGTAGTCTGTCGTCGAGCACCTTCCGCGTGCTCCCGCATGGTTCCCACGTCAGCGACCGGGTCCCACGCGTCAGTGACCGCGGGTCAAACCGCCTCGGTGAGAAAATTCCTTGCCCCCCCAGATCTAAAAATCTTGCACATAGCCCCCTGCGCTTTTGGTTCCCTAACCCGGCATCCCTGCTCTTGACGGTTTCCTGGAAACCGCCCTGCATACTTAGAAAACAAACCCGGGGTCCTTTCCCCGGGCAGACTTTATTTTCGGGTCATTTTTCCTTTTAAACTAATTATGTTTCCTATTTTTGAATAATAAAAACAGTTATGCTAATAACTTTTAATCTGTAACTCGAAATAAAAAAGTGTTGTATATGAAAACTGATCAGAAAAATGAGAGGAACATGAATATGCCATCCATGTTTGCTGTTGTATCGTGCTTCATACAATCTCATGATAGTTTGCATTATCACCTAATATGGAACATATGGAATATGTGGGATATAACTATTGGTTGTCCCGGTTCCATTTAATCTTGAAGCAGCGCACCCCTGCCATGCTTGCCATGTTAACCACCAATTAACTTTGTCGGTAGAAATGCAACTCCAACCTAATTTGTTTGTTCGGGGTTCCGACTCCGCTTAATCCTGATAAGTGCATCGCACCATATCTGCCATGTCATGCATGTCATCTCCATCATGTTGGTTCTTTATCCGTAGTAGTAAGATTTGCATCCGTTGCTTGTTCCAGCATTTGCTTCTTCCCGGATAGGATCACGAAGTGGTGTTGTGAGATGCGATGAGTTCTCCGGCAAGTTCTCCTGCAGCTTTTCACAGGCGAGCCCACCTCTTCACCTATTTTATAGTTTCCGTCTCGTTGTTCTCTTGCTATCCATATGCTGCGATTCTGTTGTGTCACGTGTCCTATTCCACTGTTACCCATGTGAGCCGTGTTAAATATCCGCTACCTATCGCCATTGTTTGTTGGTTGAGCCTTGCAAGTCGTAGCACATGTTTAGGGATATTTTGTTATCTTTATATCTGTTGGGTTGTTGGGAGCTTATCACATGTTATATCAGTTGTTGGAGATACTCATGTCCTACTATATTGTTAACAACTAAAATTGTAAGCAGTGGCATCTGTGAGCTCCTTTGCGAAAGCATCGGATCTTTGTCTCGCTAATGTCCCCTAGGAACCAAGATTGAGCGCTCTACCCATGCGTGGGGACGATTATCGGGACCCCCCCTCACCCATTACCTTTTCTTAAGTCAGTTGAAAAGGGGGCCACAACCTTGGTTTTATTTGGCGCATGCATGTTTATATTCTGTTGCCTTCGGGTGTTTACATTCTGTATTGTACCCCGCAGAACGTTTAGCGAAGCGTGTGGTTTGCATGCCTAGCCGTTAACGCAAACCCTGAGTCCGCTTCGAAGTACGGCCGAACTTCGATACGGGTAGCTTAGTCGGGTGGCCCCCTTAGACTTTCTTGTTGAACTGGGAACGGTCTTGTTGTGAGACTCCGCCTGTCGTAAGCGGGTCGAGCATGCGTATGGTTACATTTGGGCAACCCCTGCAGGGTGTACGTCTTATCGATAAGCCGTGTTCGCGGTTATGGACGACTTGGAGCTGTATAGCTTGATCATAGAACAACTTACACCTTTATGTTGCTGCTAATAATTTATTAATAACTGGCGTAGTAAGTTAGCACTATTATAACGGATAACTTATAAAACTTGTCAACCGTGTGAGTGCCCTTGTTAGTACTTCTTCCTTTGCGAAGGGGGAATGCATCGGTTGGGTGATGTTTGCAGAGTATAGAACTGTTAACTTATGCGCTCTCTCCCATTCTCTGTTAGACGAATGTTGTAGCATGTCTCTATTGGTTAGTTGCTTTGCTGCCGCTGAACTCCACATATAGCCGGGCGATGTTTATACCGCCCACCGGTGAGCACAGCCGGTCTTGTCTCGCAAGTACGTGCCATGGTACTTACCCTCGCCTTTCTTTCTTTTGTCTCCTCCCCCCTTTTGTCGGCAACCGATGGCCCGACTTCGACAGGTACGAGATGACGACGTTAGCAAGGTTACCCTCCGTCTTGGCCTGGGCAGGGTTATGGACGCCACTGGTTATCTTCAGGACTCTTAGTCCAATTTGTATCTTGTCCGTACTCGGATGCATTCGATCTTCTGTATGATTCGGATCTTTGTATTGTATATCTGTATCTTGACTCATTGGAGTCGTTGTTGTAATATATGTTTCTTGTGGGCTCTATTGTAATCCTGTTGTAATGTTACCGCTTGTGTTAATTCATCTGGCATCACGTGTGTGAATGGTCACGCACTTCGTGTCGGGGGGCGTCTCTGAACCGATATCGTGCGGATTTCGGCGGTTACGCTGGAATCCTCAGGGTACCGGTTTCGGGGCGTCACAATTGAAGCGAAACGGACGCTCGAGATGGAAACGACCCCAGGTGGCGCGCCCTCCTGGTGTCCCACTATAGCTTATTTTGTTCGTCTTGAAATTTCCGAAGCGTGGCCCCTGATCTTTTCCTTTTTCGAGTCCCGTAGCTCCTAGAAATTCAAAAAGACTAAAAAGTGGCATTTTCTGCCAAACAGAATTAAAACCGGAGGAGGGGGGATTGTTTAGAAAATCCCCTAAAACATCATAAAACATGGGAATAACACTATATAAGATGAAAATATATGGTAATATGTTGCAATAAAGTGCAAAGTTCATGTATGCATTTTACATGCATCAACATCCCCAAGCTTAACCTATGCTCGTCCTCGAGCATAAATGTGATAAAACTAACATGGACTTTGGAGTTTATTGCATCTCTTCTATGTAATCATGAAAAGTCTTAGAAGATTCAGATCAATTAAAATTGACAATAAGCAATATGAAGTATAAAGTGATATCTCTTACATTCTACAAAGCATGCATAATAGTAAATAACATTGTAAGAAACATGAATGATAAGTAGTATGAATCATAAAGCATGCTTAGGAGAATCCTATAGAATTGTTGGAATACTCTTTGTCCTCTCTTTTCTTGGATATTTCTTTTGACTCTTGAACACAAGAAATTAAGCAGGGAATATATGTGCTAAACCTTCAACAAAAATAAAAAAGTAGAGAGAATAAAACAAGGTTTTGAGCTATGCAATTCATGTCAACAATAATAATAAGGATGGGGTACCAAGTATCTCATGTATGAAGATATCTATGTGTCATGAGTTTGACCTCTTATGAGTAAGTGTTGCCTCATTTTCTTGAATGCTAAGGACTACACCTCTCATTTCTCAACTTTGGGTTACCAAGACTTTTCAACATACATGTTTCAACCAAGTATCGTAATGGGGTACCTTCATTCCGCCTGTACAAAGGACCAAAGGAGATGGGTATCTCAACTATAGGCCATCCATACCGGGACAACATGAACAACAGACGTTGAGCATCCTCTCTAACTCTCTCTCACTTTTTTCTCATACTCTTTTTTCTTTCTTTTTCTTTTTCTTTTCTCTTTCTTTTTTCACAACTCGTTTTCTTTTACTTTTTTCACTCTTCCTATTGAGGATGCTCGTTGCTAAAACTTTTACCATGATTAAGCATGGCTTCGGTTAGCGGCTCATTGCTCTTCTCTAACAATGTATGCATACTTACTCTTAAATAACCTCCATTCATTCCACAAGAGATAGCCATCACTAGTAGAAAAAGAGGCTTCCGTCCACCCCCATTAGTCCCCAAAATATTTGAACCGCGACTAAAGGGGTCTTTAGTCGCGGTTCGGGAGGCGACCCGCGACCAAAGGTCTGGGCCAGCTGGCTCGGTCGACAGCTGGGGGACGGGAGGGGCTTTGCCAACCGCGACTAAAGGCCCATCCCTATAAATGCAGCTCAGCACACTTCACTTAGCCATTTGGTGCCACTTCTCTTCACAATCTTCACAAGGGGTGGTAGGTTTGCTTTTGGTTCCTCTTATGCACACAAGGTGTTCGATGAAATGCCCGAGAGCATGAAACAAACATGATATGAAGTGTCCGAGCCACACTTGAGCTTTCTCATTTATTTTTTCCTCCTCGATCGCAGTTAGCAACTTGAACCTTTCATGTGTCATTGATAAAATATGCATGTGTGTAGTTCATTGTTTAATTTATGTTATTTGTAGCTAGTTAGTTTAACAAATGGATCTTTTTTCCGCAGGGGACATGACCTCAAAGTTCTTCCTCCCCTTGTCGACAGAAGCATTCCAAGAGCTACATGAGGTTCTACAGCTAGCTCGTGACAACCCTCTCTTGCCTGACGTATATGATCAAAGGAAATTTGTTTGGGGCGAAAAGTACACTTCTGCAAGGTACTATAAATTTTTATTTGAAAGAGTTCCTAAGCATGAGCTAATGATGGCAATCTGGTCATCCAAAGCTCTACCCAAAATCAAGGTCTTTCTCTGGTTACTTGTGATGGACAGATTGAATACCAGGGATATTATGTCTCGCAAGAATTGGACTTTGAGTTCTGGGACAGATTGTTCCCTTTGCACGACTGCTAGCCTAGAGACACGATCACACCTGTTCTTTGAGTGTGACTTTGCTAGAAGTTGCTGGACTTCTATCGGCATTCAGTGGCCAAATGATAAATCTTGGTCGGAGGGATTTTGGGAAGCCAAGAACAACTTCCAGGGGCCATGCTTTGTGGAGATTATTGCATGTGCCGCATGGAACATCTGGAAGTCTCGGAATGATTTTATATTTCAGGCCATCCCTTACTCTCTTGACAGATGGAGAATTGGTTTTCAGAGAGATCTTTGGTTACACCAATTTAGAGTCAAGCAGTCTTTGGTTCAACCCCTTCTAGACTGGTTATAGTTGCCTTCCTATAGTCTTTTCATGTCTTTTTTGATCTCTTTTCAGCCACCTTGATGTAATCTTTTCCCTTTCTTGGCTCCTTCAGCCATTTGTACAGTTTTACCTTTTGTTTATATATATAAAAAAAAATACACCGTAGGGGATTCCCCTACGATACAGGTGTCAAAAAAAACAAATGCATGATGGTTAATTATATACTTTATATAATAATAATGCAGATGAATCGGCAATGGATGTACGGTAACCGACTCTCCGGCGAGTTCATTACGGGTTTGAAAGATTTCCTCGTAGTGGCTAATGCGAACAAGCAGGGGGTTTTGTTATCTCGTCCATGTGCTGCCTGTAAGAATCGGAAGGGTTACTCTTCCTCAAGAGACGGTCACCGCACCTGCTTCGGCAGGGTTTCATGCCAAGCTATAATTGTTGGACCAAGCATGGAGAAAGAGGGGTTAGAATGGAAGAAGATGAAGAAGGGGATGATATCATCGATGAAAACTATCCTGATCATTTCGGTGATACTTTCATGGAGAATGCTGAAGGTGGGGAAGGTGAAGGGGAAGGTGAAGGGGAAGGTGAAGAAGAGGCACGTGATGAGCCCGCTGATGATCTTGGTCGAACCATTGCTAATGCACGGAGAGGCTGCGAAACTGAAAAGGAGAGGAAGAATTTGGATCGCATGTTAGAGGATCACAAAAAGTCGCTGTACCCAGGATGCGATAATGGTCTGAAAAATCTGGGCTGCACACTGGATTTGCTGAAATGGAAGGCACAGGAAGGTCTATCTGACTCGGGATTTGAAAATTTGCTGAAAATGATGAAGAATATGTTTCCAAAGAATAACGAGTTGCCCGCCGATACGTACGAAGCAAAGAAGGTTGTCTCGCCCTCTAGGTTTAGAGGTTCGAAGATACATGCATGCATTAACGATCGCATCCTCTACCGCGGTGAATACGAGAATTTGAATGAATGCCCGGTATGCACCGCATTGCGTTATAAGATCGAGGCGATGACCCTGGTGACGATGTTGAGGGCGAGAAACCCAGGAAGAGGGTTCCCGCCAAGGTGATGTGATATGCTCCTATAATACCACGGTTGAAACGTCTGTTTAGGAACAAAGAGCATGCCAAGTTGTTGCGATGGCACAAAGAGGACCGTAAGTCGGACGGGGAGTTGAGACACCCCGCTGATGGAACGCAATGGAGAAAGATCGACAGAGAGTTTGAAGATTTTGCAGCTGACGCAAGGAACATAAGATTTGGTCTAAGTACAGATGGCATGAATCCTTTTGGCGAGCAGAGCTCCAGCCATAGCACCTCGCCCGTGACTCTATGCATCTACAACCTTCCTCCTTGGTTGTGCATGAAGCGGAAGTTCATTATGATGCCAGTGCTCATCCAAGGTCCGAAGCAACCCGGCAACAACATCGATGTGTGCCTAAGGCCATTAGTTGATGAACTTTTACAGTTGTGGGGCAGACCTGGTGTACGTGTGTGGGATGAGCACAAAGAAGAGTAATTTGACCTACGAGCGTTGCTTTTCGTAACCATCAACGATTGGCCTGCTCTTAGTAACCTTTCGGGACAGACAAATAAGGGATACAATGCATGCACGCACTGCTTACATGAGACTGAAAGTGTATATCTAGGTAATTGTAAGAAGAACGTGTACCTGGGGCATCATCGATTTCTTCACCGACATCATAACGTAAGAAAGAAAGGTAAGCATTTCAACGGCAAGGCAGGTCATCGGCCGAAGCCTGCGGAACGTACTGGTGCAGAGGTATTTGATATGGTCAAGGATTTGAAAGTCATCTTTGGAAAGGGTCCTGGCGGACAATAAGTTCTGCAGGGAGTTGACGAGCACGCACCCATGTGGAAGAAGAAATCTATATTTTGGGAGCTAGAATATTGGAAAGTCCTAGATGTCCGCTCTGCAATCGACGTGATGCATGTTACGAAGAATATTTGCGTGAACCTCGCTAAGCTTCTTGGGCGTGTATGGGAAGACAAATGATACAAAGGAAGCACGGCAGGACCGAGCAACGTTTGAAAGACCCGGATGACCGGCATCCGGAATGGTTTCAAGGTCGTGCCGGCTACGCTCTTACCAAACAAGAGAAGGTCATCTTTTTTGAATGCCCGAGCGAGTATGAAGGTCCCGTCCGGCTTCTCGTCGACTATAAAGGGAATAATAAACATGGCGGACAAAAAGTTCCAAAACCTGAAGTCTCACGACTGCCACGTAATTATGACGCAATGGCTTCCGATTGCTTTGAGGGGGCTCCTACCGGAAAATGTTCGAGTAGCCATTGTGAAGCTATGTGCATTTCTCAATGCAATCTCTCAGAAGGTAATCAATCCAGAAGATCTACCACGGTTACGTAACGATGTGGTCCAATGTCTTGTCAGTTTCGAGTTGGTGTTCCCACCATCCTTCTTCAATATCATGACGCACCTCCTGGTTCACCTAGTCGAAGAGATTTCCATTCTCGGTCCTATATTTCTACACAATATGTTCCCCTTTGAGAGGTTCATGGGAGTATTAAAGAAATATGTTTGTAACCGTGCCAGGCCAGAAGGAAGCATCGCCAAGGGCTATGGAAATGAGGAGGTAATTGAGTTTTGTGTTGACTATGTTCCTGACCTTAAGCCGATTGGTCTTCCTCAATCGCGGCACGAGGGGAGACTAAGTGGAAAAGGCACGATCGGAAGGAAATCAACGATATGTATGGACGGCCATTCTATGACTGAAGCACACCACACAGTTCTGACCAATTCCAGCTGGGTGGCTCCGTACTTCGAGGAACACAAGAATATTTTACGCTCGGACAACCCGGGGAAGCCTGAATCCTGAAATAGAAAGGCCCACATGGAGACTTTCGGAGTTGGTTGCGAAAACATTTAATGAATGACAATGATGTTGGAGATCAGCTGTACATGTTGGCCAAGACACCATCTTCGACTATAACAACTTTCCAAGGGTACGAGATAAATGGGAATACATTTTACACGATCGCCCAAGATAAAAAGAGCACCAACCAAAACAGTGATGTCCGCTTTGATGCAGCAACCGAGACTGGGCAAAAGGTCACATATTATGGTTACATAGAAGAGATATGGGAACTTGACTATGGACCCTCTTTTAAGGTCCCTTTGTTCCGGTGCAAATGGTTCAAGCTAACAGGAGGTGGGGTAAAGGTGGATGATGCGTGTAGTTGACACGTCCGTTGGGAACCCCAAGAGGAAGGTGTGATGCGCACAGCGGCAAGTTTCCCTCAGTTAGAAACCAAGGTTTAATCGAACCAGTAGGAGTCAAGAAGCACGTTGAAGGTTGATGGCGGCGGGATGTAGTGCGGCGCAACACCGGAGATTCCGGCGCCAACGTGGAACCTGCACAACACAACCAAAGTACTTTGCCCCAACGAAACAGGTGAGGTTGTCAATCTCACCGGCTTGCTGTAACAAAGGGTTAACCGTATTGTGTGGAAGATGATTGTTTGCAGAGAAAACGAGTAAAACAAGTATTGCAGACAGATTTGTATTTCGGTATTAAAAGAATGGACCGGGGTCCACAGTTCACTAGAGGTGTCTCTCCCATAAGATAAAAGCATGTTGGGTGAACAAATTACGATCGGGCAATTCACAAATAGAGAGGGCATAACAATGCACATACATGACATGATAAGTATAGTGAGATTTAATTGGGCATTACGACAAAGTACATAGACCGCCATCCAACCGCATCTATGCCTAAAAAGTCCACCTTCGAGGTTATCGTCCGAACCCCTCCGGTATTAAGTTGCAAAGCAACGGACAATTGCATTAAGTATGGTGCGTAATGTAATCAACAACTACATCCTCGGACATAGCGCCAATGTTTTATCCCTAGTGGCAACAGCACAACACAACCTTAGAACTTTCTGTCACATCGTCCCGAGTGTCAATGCAGGCATGAACCCACTATCGAGCATAAATACTCCCTCTTGGAGTTAAAAGCAAAAACTTGGCCAGAGCCTCTACTAGTAACGGAGAGAATGCAAGATCATAAACAACACATATGTAATAACTTGATAATTAACATGACATGGTATTCTCTATCCATCGGATCCCGACAAACACAACATAGAGTATTACAGATAGATGATCTTGATCATGTTAGGCAGCTCACAAGATCCAACAATGAAGCACAATGAGGAGAAGAGAACCATCTAGCTACTGCTATGGACCCATAGTCCAGGGGTGAACTACTCACTCATCACTCCGGAGGCGACCATGGCGGTGTAGAGTCCTCCGGGAGATGAATCCCCTCTCCGGCGGGGTGCCGGAGGAGATCTCCAGAATCCCCCGAGATGGGATCGGCGGCGGCGGCGTCTCAGTAAGGTTTTCCGTATCGTGGTTTTTTCGCCTCAGGGGTTTCGCGACGAAGGCTTTAAGTAGGCGGAAGGGCAGAGTCGGGGGCCTGACGAGGGGCCCACACCACAGGGCGGCGCGGGCCCCCCCTTGGCCGCGCCGCCTTGTGGTTTGGCCACCTCGTGGCCCCACTTCGTATGCTCTTCGGTCTTCCGGAAGGTTCGTGGCAAAATAGGCCCCCGGGTCTTCGTTTCGTCCAATTCCGAGAATATTTCGTTACTAGGATTTCGAAACCAAAAACAGCAGAAAATAGGAACCGGCACTTCGGCATCTTGTTAATAGGTTAGTTCCGGAAAATGCACGAATATGACATAAAGTGTGCATAAAACATGTAGGTATCATCAATAATATGGCATAGAACATAAGAAATTATCGATACGTCGGAGACGTATCAAGCATCCCCAAGCTTAGTTCGGCTCGTCCCGAGCAGGTAAAACGATAACAAAGATAATTTCTGAAGTGATATGCGATCATAACCTTGATCATACTATTTGTAAACATATGTAGTGGATGCAGCGATCAAAACAATGGTAATGACATGAGTAAACAAGTGAATCATAAAGCAAAGACTTTTCATGAATAGTACTTCAAGACAAGTATTAATAAGTCTTGCATAAGAGTTAACTCATAAAGCAATAAATCAAAGTAAAGGTATTGAAGCAACATAAAGGAAGATTAAGTTTCAGCGGTTGCTTTCAACTTGTAACATGTATATCTCATAGATAATTGTCAACATAGAGTAATATAACAAGTACAATATGCAAGTATGTAGGAATCAATGCACAGCTTCACACAAGTGTTTGCTTCTTGAGGTGGAGAGAGATAGGTGAACTGACTCAACATAAAAGTAAAAAGAATGGTCCTTCAAAGAGGAAAGCATCGATTGCTATATTTGTGCTAGAGCTTTTATTTTGAAAACATGAAACAATTTTGTCAACGGTAGTAATAAAGCATATGAGTTATGTACATTATATCTTACAAGTTGCAAGCCTCATGCATAGTATACTAATAGTGCCCGCACCTTGTCCTAATTAGCTTGGACTACCGGATCATCACAATGCACATGTTTTAACCAAGTGTCACAATGGGGTACCTCCATGCCGCCTGTACAAAGGTCTAAGGAGAAAGCTCGCATTTTGGATTTCTCGCTTTTGATTATTCTCAACTTAGACATCCATACCGGGACAACATGGACAACAGATAATGGACTCCTCTTTAATGCATAAGCATGTGACAACAATTATTATTCTCATATGAGATTGAGGATGTGTGTCCAAAGCTGAAACTTCCACCATGAATCATGGCTTTAGTTAGCGGCCCAAAGTTCTTCTCTAACAATATGCATGCTCCAACCATAAAGGTGGTAGATCTCTCTTACTTCAGACAAGACGGACATGCATAGCAACTCACATGATATTCAACAAAGAATAGTTGATGGCGTCCCCAGAAACATGGTTATCGCACAACAAGCAACTTAATATGAGATAAAGTGCATAAGTACATATTCAATACCACAATAGTTTTTAAGCTATTTGTCCCATGAGCTATATATTGCAAAGGTGAATGATGGAATTTTAAAGGTAGCACTCAAGCAATTTACTTTGGAATGGCGGATAAATACCATGTAGTAGGTAGGTATGGTGGACACAAATGGCATAGTGGTTGGCTCAAGTATTTGGAATGCATGAGAAGTATTCCCTCTCGATACAAGGTTTAGGCTAGCAAGGTTTATTTGAAACAAACACAAGGATGAACGGTACAGCAAAACTCACATAAAAGACATATGGTAAACATTATAAGACTCCATACCGTCTTCCTTGTTGTTCAAAACTCAATACTAGATATTATCTAGACTCTAGAGAAACCAAATATGCAAACCAAATTAGCAAGCTCTAAGTATTTCTTCATTAATGGGTGCAAAGTATATGATGCAAGAGCTTAAACATGAGCACAACAATTGCCAAGTATCAAATTATCCAAGACATTTTAGAGTTACTACATGTAGTATTTTCCAATTCCAACCATATAACAATTTAACGAAGAAGAAACTTCGCCATGAATACTATGAGTAGAGCCTAAGGACATATTTGTCCATATGCTACAGCGGAGCGTGTCTCTCTCCCATAAAGTGAATGCTAGGATCCATTTTATTCAAACATAATAAAAAACAAAAACAAACCGACGCTCCAAGCAAAGTACATAAGATGTGATGGAATAAAAATATAGTTTCAGGGGAGGAACCTGATAATTTGTCGATGAAGAAGGGGATGCCTTGGGCATCCCCAAGCTTAGACGCTTGAGCCTTCTTAGAATATGCAGGGGTGAACCACCGGGGCATCCCCAAGCTTAGAGCTTTCACTCTCCTTGATCATGTTGCATCATACTCCTCTCTTGATCCTTGAAAACTTCCTCCACACCAAACTCGAAACAACTCATTAGAGGGTTAGTGCATAATAAAAATTCACATGTTCAGAGGTGACACAATCATTGTTAACACTTCTGGACATTGCGTAAAGCTACTGGACATTAATGGATCAAAGAAATTCATCCAACATAGCAAAAGAGGCAATGCGAAATAAAAGACAGAATCTGTCAAAACAGAACAGTCCGTAAAGATGGATTTTATTAGGCCACCAGACATACTCAAACGAAAATGCTCAAATTGAATGAAAGTTGCGTACATATCTGGGGATCATGCTCGTAAATTGGCTTAATTTTCTGAGCTACCTACAGGGAGATAGACCCAGATTCGTGACAGCAAAGAAATCTGGAACTGCGCAGTAATCCAAATCTAGTACTTACTTTTCTATCAAAGACTTTACTTGGCACAACAAAACATAAGACTAAGATAAGGAGAGGTTGCTACAGTAGTAAACAACTTCCAAGACTCAAATTCAAAATAAAAATACTGTAGTAAAACCATGGGTTGTCTCCCATAAGCGCTTTTCTTTAACGCCTTTCAGCTAGGCGCAGAAAGTGTAACTCAAGTAACATCAAGAGACGAAGCATCAACATCATAATTTGTTCTAATAATAGAATCATAAGGTAACTTCATTCTCTTTCTAGGGAAGTGTTCCATACCTTTCTTGAGAGGAAATTGATATTTAATATTACCTTCCTTCATATCAATAGTGGCACCAACGGTTCGAAGAAAAGGTCTTCCCAATATAATGGGGCAAGATGCATTGCATTCAATATCCAAGACAACAAAATCAACGGGGACAAGGTTATTGTTAACCATAATATGAACATTATCAAATTTCCCCAAAGGTTTCTTTCTAGCATTATCAGCGAGATTAACATCCAGATAACAGTTTTTCAATGGTGGCAAGTCAAGCATATCATAGACTTTCTTAGGCATAACAGAAATACTTGCACCAAGATCACATAAAGCATTACAATCAAAATCTTTAACTCTCATTTTAATGATGGGCTCCCAACCATCTTCTAGCTTTCTAGAAATAGAAGTTTCAAGTTTTAGTTTCTCTTCTCTAGCTTTTATGAGAGCATTTGTAATATGTTTTGTGAAAGCCAAATTTATAGCACTAGCATTAGGACTTTTAGCAAGTTTTTGCAAGAACTTTATAACTTCAGAGATGTGGCAATCATCAAAATCTAAATCATTACAATCTAAAGCAATGGGATTATCATCCCCAAGGTTGGAAAAAATTTCAGCAGTTTTATCACAGTGAGCTTCAGCAGCTTCGAGTAATTTTGCGCGCTTTGCACTAGGAGTAGAAGCATTGCCAACACCAATTATTTTACCATTAATAGTAGGAGGTGCAGCAACATGTGAAGAATTAGCATTGCTAGTGGTGGTAATAGTCCAAACTTTAGCCACATTTTTCTCTGTAGCTAGTTTTTCATTTTCTTCTCTATCCCACCTAGCACGCAGTTCAGCCATTAATCTTATATTCTCATTAATTCTAACTTGGATGGAATTTGCTGTAGTAACAATTTTATTTTCAATATCCCTATTAGGCATAACTTTCGATTTCAAAAGATCAACATCAGAGGCAAGACTATCAACTCTAGAAACAAGAATATCAATTTTATTGAGCTTTTCCTCAACAGATTTGTTAAAGGCAGTTTGTGTACTAATAAATTCTTTAAGCATGGCTTCAAGTCCAGGGGGTGTATTCCTATTGTTGTTGTAAGAATTCCCATAAGAATTAGCATAACCGTTACCATTATTATAAGGATATGGCCTATAGTTATTACTAGAATTGTTCCGATAAGCATTGTTGTTGAAATTATTATTTTTAATGAAGTTAACATCAACATGTTCTTCTTGGGCAACCAATGAAGCTAATGGAACATTATTAGGATCAACATTAGTCCTATCATTCGCAAGCATAGACATAATAGCATCAATCTTATCACTCAAGGAAGAGGATTCTTCAACAGAATTTACCTTCTTACCTTGTGGAGCTCTTTCCGTGTGCCATTCAGAGTAATTAACCATCATATTATCAAGGAGCTTTGTTGCTTCACCAAGAGTGATTAACATAAAGGTACCTCCAAGCAGCTGAATCCAATAAATTCCGCGAAGAAAAATTTAGTCCCGCATAGAAGGTTTGGATGATCATCCAAGTAGTCAGTCCATGGGTTGGGCAATTTTTAACTAGAGATTTCATTCTTTCCCAAGCTTGAGCAACATGTTCATTATCCAATTGTTTAAAATTCATTATGCTACTCCTCAAAGATATAATTTTAGCAGGTGGATAATATCTACCAATAAAAGCATCCTTGCATTTAGTCCATGAATCAATACTATTCTTAGGCAGAGATAGCAACCAATCTTTAGCTCTTCCTCTTAAGGAGAAAGGAAACAATTTCAATTTAATAATATCACCATCTACATCTTTATACTTTTGCATTTCACATAGTTCAACAAAATTATTGAGATGGGCAAGACAGATCGTAACTAACACTGTGAAAATTGCTCTCGCATAACAAGATTAAGTAAAGCAGGTTTAATTTCAAAGAATTCTGCTGTAGTAGCAGGTGGAGCAATAGGTGTGCATAGGAAATCATTATTATTTGTGCTAGTGAAGTCACACAACTTAGTATTTTCAGGGTTGGCCATTTTAGCAGTAGTAAATAAAGCAAACTAGATAAAGTAAATGCAAGTAAACTAATTTTTTTGTGTTTTTGATATAGCAAAAAGGACAGTAAATAAAATAAAGCTAGCAACTAATTTTTTTGTGTTTTGATATAAGTGTAGCAAACAAAGTAGTAAATAAAATAAAGCAAGACAAAAACAAAGTAAAGAGATTGAGAAGTGGAGACTCCCCTTGCAGCGTGTCTTGATCTCCCCGGCAACGGCGCCAGAAATTTGCTTGATGCGTGTAGTTGACACGTCCGTTGGGAACCCCAAGAGGAAGGTGTGATGCGCACAGCGGCAAGTTTCCCTAAGTTAGAAACCAAGGTTTAATCGAACCAGTAGGAGTCAAGAAGCACGTTGAAGGTTGATGGCGGCGGGATGTAGTGCGGCGCAACACCAGAGATTCCGGCGCCAACGTGGAACCCGCACAACACAACCAAAGTACTTTGCCCCAACGAAACAGTGAGGTTGTCAATCTCACCGGCTTGCTGTAACAAAGGGTTAACCGTATTGTGTGGAAGATGATTGTTTGCAGAGAAAACAGCAAAACAAGTATTGCATCAGATTTGTATTTCAGTATTAAAAGAATGGACCGGGGTCCACAGTTCACTAGAGGTGTCTCTCCCATAAGATAAAAGCATGTTGGGTGAACAAATTACAGTCGGGCAATTGACAAATAGAGAGGGCATAACAATGCACATACATGACATGATAAGTATAGTGAGATTTAATTGGGCATTACGACAAAGTACATAGACCGCCATCCAACTGCATCTATGCCTAAAAAGTCCACCTTCAGGTTATCGTCCGAACCCCCTCCAGCATTAAGTTGCAAAGCAACAGTACAATTGCATTAAGTATGGTGCGTAATGTAATCAACAACTACATCCTCGGACATAGCGCCAATGTTTTATCCCTAGTGGCAACAAAGCACAACACAACCTTAGAACTTTCTCGTCATCGTCCCGGTGTCAATGCAGGCATGAACCCACTATCGAGCATAAATACTCCCTCTTGGAGTTAAAAGCAAAAACTTGGCCGAGCCTCTACTAGTAACGGAGAGCATGCAAGATCATAAACAACACATATGTAATAACTTGATAATTAACATGACATGGTATTCTCTATCCATCGGATCCCGACAAACACAACATAGAGTATTACGGATAGATGATCTTGATCATGTTAGGCAGCTCACAAGATCCAACAATGAAGCACAATGAGGAGAAGACAACCATCTAGCTACCGCTATGGACCCATAGTCCAGGGGTGAACTACTCACTCATCACTCCGGAGGCGACCATGGCGGTGTAGAGTCCTCCGGGAGATGAATCCCCTCTCCGGCAGGGTGCCGGAGGAGATCTCCGTAATCCCCCGAGATGGGATCGGCGGCGGCGGCGTCTCGCAAGGTTTTCCGTATCGTGGTTTTTTCGCCTCGGGGGTTTCGCGACGAAGGCTTTAAGTAGGCGGAAGGGCAGAGTCGGGGGCCCGACGAGGGGCCCACACCACAGGCGGCGCGGGCCCCCTTGGCCGCGCCGCCTTGTGGTTTGGCCACCTCGTGGCCCCACTTCGTATGCTCTTCGGTCTTCCGGAAGGTTCGTGGCAAAATAGGCCCCGGGTCTTCGTTTCGTCCAATTCCGAGAATATTTCGTTACTAGGATTTCTGAAACCAAAAACAGCTAGAAAACAGGAACCGGCACTTCGGCATCTTGTTAATAGGTTAGTTCCGTAAAATGCACGAATATGACATAAAGTGTGCATAAAACATGTAGGTATCATCAATAATATGGCATAGAACATAAGAAATTATCGATACGTCGGAGACGTATCAGTGGACGAGCAATACGGAATGACAATGGTGGATTTCAACAATCTTGGTTACCTTGACGAACCATTCGTCCTAGCCAAAGATGTCGCTCAGGTTTTCTATGTGAAGGACATGAGTAGCAAACCGAGGAAACGGAAAGATAAGAAAACGATCAGTACATCATGCGATGATCCAAAGTGCCACATTGTTCTTTCGAGGAAAAGAAACATCGTGGGAGTGGAGGACAAGACAGACATGTCAGAAGATTATAATATGTTTGGTGAAATTTCGCCCTTCAAAGTGAACACTGACCCAAGCATTAAGTTAAATGATGAGGATGCTCCATGGATTCGGCACAATCGTAAGCAAGCGAGGACACAAGGGAAGAAATGATGTGTAATAATTTATTGTACCAAACTTTGTTGAATGGATCATGTGAATTATATTATCTGTGATGTGTTTGGTGTCCATTTTCGAATGATTCGATTGATTCGAGATACCACTGATGATACATGAAATTTGGAGTGATTTAGTCATACTCCTTCCTAGGCATATAATATGCATACTCGTAGTCTTCATAGTCGCCGTTGTTGTACTGGTAGTCGCCGCCTTCTAAGTTGCCGCCATCATCATCGATGCCGTCGTCGCTGTCGTCGGGCGGCGCTCGTGGCTCGAACTGAGGGTAGCGCAGGCGGGGGATATCGCCGGCCGTGATGTAGTCCATGACGCTCTGTAGAGTCCAGCCGTACCACCATAGCCGACGGTCGGCCTCGTGGAAGTTCCCAGGAGGCAGACCGTCCTCCTCATACCTGGCGAGCGCCCTCTCACGCCGATTGATGAAGAAGGTGTCCCAAGTATGCTGGTTATCGGGATGCCAGCGGGGATTCATCCGCTGCTCCGGCGTGAGGTCGAGGTAGTAGTGGTTCGTGATGGTCGCCCGGCGCGCAGTACCCTGAGGGACGGGAGGGACCGGCACACCTCCGGCGCTCAGGCTCCAGCCGGCGGGGACGCGGTAGCCCGGTGGGCAAGGGTAGTTCGAGGCGCAAAGCTCCTCCACCTGCTGGTAGGTTAGAGTGGGTACGGTGGAAGCCATGAGAGAGTGATGAGAGATTGTAGAGATGTGATAATGCTGGCCAAGCCGGGCTACATATATGTAGTGAGAAATGGCGGGAAAAATGGGAGTGGGAAGACAGGAGGCGGGAAGAAAGTGGCGGGAAGAAAGAGGCGGGAAGACAGGGAAGAAATGGCGGGAAGAAGAGGAATCCAGAGCTGGTCATCTAACCTTTAGTCCCGGCCGGTGGGTGCAACCGGGACTAAAGGTGGTTTTGTATCATCTAACAAAACTGTTGGTGGAATAAGGCCGTCTGGGTAAGACAGAGGCGGGAAGACAGAGGCGGGAAGAAATGGCGGGAAGAACTGGCGGGAAGAGGGGCGCGGGAAGACAGAGGCGGCTGGGAAGAACTTGTGGGAAGCGGGAGGCGGGAAGACGGGAGGCGGGAAGATAGATGAGGGAAGAAATTGGATTTTTCTAAAATTTTTGATAAATTATTTCTATTTTTAAGATTTTGAAATGAATTAGTTTTATTTTTCTGAATTTTTTGATATATTATTTGTATTTTTAACATTTTTAAATGAATTAGTTTTATTTTTCTGAATTTTTTGATATATTATTTGTATTTTTAACATTTTGAAATGAATTAGTTTTATTTTTCTGAATTTTTTGATATATTATTTGTATTTTTAACATTTTGAAATAAATTAGTTCTATTTTTCTAAATTTTTTGATATATTATTTGTATTTTTAACATTTTGAAATGAATTAGTTCTATTTTTCTGAATTTTTTGATATATTATTTGTATTTTTAACATTTAGAAATGAAAAGAATTTTGAAAAAGACCTTTAGTCGCGGTTGGCGAGGGGCCAACCGCGACTAAAGGGTCTTTCCGCGGGAACCGCTGGAATTCGGGCGAAACCACCTTTAGTCGCGGTTGGCCTCACCAACCGCGACTAAAGGTCGAGAGGTATAAATACCTCGCGAGCCACCAGGGCGGTTCACTTCGCGCGACCTCCTCGACGCCGGCAGGCTGCTCCGCTCGACGACGCCCTCGACGACCGACGCCGCCGCCGCCCTCGCCGCCCTCGACGCCCTCGACGACTGCCGCCGCCGCCGCCCTCAAAGACCGCCGCCGTCGAACTCTCCTCTTCCGCGCCCCGGCCGCCCCCGTACGTCGCCGCCTCTCCGCGCCGCCGAAACGCGCCTCCGCCTCTCCGCGCCACCGAACGCCTCCGCCTCTCCGCGCGCCGCCGCGCTACACCACACGCCGCGCTACACCACACGCCGCCGCCCACCACGCGCGCCGGCTACACACCACGCGCGCGCCGGCCGCCGCCGCCGCCGTCCACCGCGCCGCGGGAGAGGGGCGCCACAGTACACGGCGCCCCTCTCTCGATCACACATTCTTTTTTTTAACTTCACAAAAAATAACTTAACAAAATTTATAATATGTGCAATAAAATTAACACGGAGCACGCTTCCCTCTCGACGCCGACGACCACGCCCTCGACACCTCCCTCGACGCTGCCCTCGCGTACGTCGCCGCCGTCGACCGCCGTCGCCTCTCCCGTCGCTTCTCCTGCGCGTCGCCGCCGTCGGCCGGGGCCGCCGCCACACCGTGCACGCGCACGTCGTCGTCCGCTGCTCTGCACCGCCGCCGCGCGCGCTAAGAGAGAGAGAGGAGAGGAGAGGAGAGGAGAGAGGCCTGCACTCTGCCGGTTAGCAAAAACTTAACAAAAATGTTAGCAAAAATGGAACCGGGGTTTTTTTTTGGTGAGAGAGAGAGAAACATGCACACCGACCCCACGCGTATACGAAGGGGGTGGCGAGGGCCACCGCCTTTCGCCACCGCCCCCCTTTCGCCACCGCCACCGCCCTTTCACTACCGCCACCGCCACCGCCCTTTCACCACCCCCACCGCCACCGCCCTTTCACCACCGCCCTTTCGCCAGCGCCACCGCCCTTTCGCCACCGCCCTTTCGCCACCGCCACCGCACCCTTCTTTACTTAATTAATTAGTTTTTACTACATGTTTTCAGGACTGACATATGGCGGACGATAGAGCTGACCCGATTATGAAACACTATGATCCGGATGCTGAAGAACATATAATGGGCATCATAAATGGCGATGTTCCTTATGTGCCGACCGAACAAGATGAAGAAGAGGATGTCTCTTCTTATCTGAACCTTGATGGTGAAGATGAAGGTCGTGAACGAGGTGATGACGAAGGAACGAACATTGTCGACGGAGGTCAACCGTCGATAAACGACGATCTCGAATTGCAAGTAGCAACCACCTCCGGCGAGGTATATATATACATTGAGCCTCATGTGATACAAACTTACTGATTTGAATAAATATGTATTAACACGCGCGACTCTCTTTCTTTTTTTAGCTCTCGGCCGGATCGTCGAAAAAATCGAGTATGACAAAGCGTGGCTAAACCAACACGATGAAACAAGGAGAAACATATACCATCGAAGTTGTCAGTGCAACCGGCAGGCCGCTGGAGCCCAGAGAGCATTACACAAAGTTTATCAACCAGTGCGGAGTCGTTGTTAGAGACAATGTCCCGATCACCGTCCAGGAATGGAATGAGCCAAAGAAGGCACGTGTTGGTTTCAGTTTTGTCCACAAGAGAACGAAAAAGGATTGCTGGAGAAAGCTTATGGAGCATTTCATTCTACCTCCGGAATTCAACAAATTCGATGAATTCGGTAACGAGATTCCGGGTGGACGTCAGAGGAGGAGGCTAGTCAAAGAGTTCGCTCTTTAGAAGATGGCCGAAGCATTCCAGAACTACAAGAAAATTTTAGCCCGTGACTATGTCAACCAGAACAAGACTCTGGATTTCAATGGACAATATGAGAAACTTAAAGATGATTGGCCAGAATTTGTGTTGCAAAATAAATCGGAGCATTTCAAGGAAATATCGAAAAAAAGAAGGAAAATGTGTCTAAGAAAGAGTACAATCATATTATGGGGCCAATAGGATACCGCCTTTCGGAGCCTAAGTGGGAGAAGATGGAGAACGACCTGAGGGGGCGAGGAATCCCTCTAGGTACAGAGGGATGGGACCTAAGGGCCAAAAGCTGGTGGTACGGGCATGGGGGATCGCTAGACCCGGAGACAGGGATGTGTGTTCACCGGAAGAAAGCGTTTAAACCCACCCAAGCCCTTATTGACGCAATGACCCAAGCTCAAGAGGGGAAGATCAAGTTCAACAGAGAGAACGACGCGCTGACATTTGCCATCGGGAATCCTGAACACCCAGGACATGTACGAGGCAAAGGCGCCATTCCGTGGAAAGTAGGGTTTTCCCAGGATGATGATCCGTACGGTTACAGAAGCCGTAAGAGAAAGACGGATCGGGATGCAGATCTTGTGGGGCACTTGGCATCGGAACTCCATGAGGTGAAGCAGATGGTGTATCAACTAGTAAAAGAAAGATCGGCTGTAGGGCCGCATGAAGATCTCGGAAGCCAGCAGCGGAGAAGTAGCGTGGCTTCCACGGAAGCCCCGCCTGGTGCTAATGCACCCTTCACCTCGGCTGGTGCTAATGCACCGACGATCGAGATTCGTGCACCAGAGCCTCACTACCCCGTGGATGATGTAAAGGAGATGAAAGAATGTGATCTGCATTATCCAGTGGGGAACATTTCCACGAAGGTAGCTACCGGCAGTGCTTTACCCTGTACACCTGGAGCACTCCACCACAACAACCCCATTGAAGATGGCTATGCTCGTGTCACGGTGCAAGACATAGTCCAAGGGTTTGAGGACCTGGAGATTGACTATGCTACACCCGAAGGGGAGAGAAGACTTGGAGATGTCAAGCGCCAGTTCATTCTATGGAAAAAGAAGTACATAGTGTTTCCAGGCGAGGCGCCAAGGCTAACAAGTCCACCCCCCTCCGGTGGTGGTGGTGGTGGCGGTGGTGGTGGTGGTGGTGGTTCACCTACACCTCCTTCACATCAGCCGACGCCGCCCCCCAATCCACAACCTCCGGCGGGTAAGCAGCCGCCGCCCCCCACTCCTCCTCCGGCGGGTACGCCGCCCCCCAATCCACCTCCGGCGAAGAAGCAGAAGCAGGCGGACAGCAAGGCAACCTCCTCCTGGACTATTAACCCGGACCCTTATGTACATAAGACCACAAAGGTACCGAGGCCATCACCGAAGCCTCTCCTCCCAAGGCCTTGGGAACTTAGTGAAGAGCAAACCAACTTGGCCGCGGCTGGTCAGTATGAGAAATGGAAGGCGGATATGAAGGCGAAAAAACAGCCTGAGCCCAAGCCGTATTTACCGAGAAGGCAAAGAAGTGGGCTAAGTCATTTTTGACGACACCGTCCCAAGCCGAGAAGAATATGCCTGACGACTATGGACGTGAACTTCGTAGGCAAGCAGAAATATTGAAGGAGAAGAAAGCCTTGGCGGAGAAGGAGAAGAAAGCCTTGGAGGACAAGAAAGAAGAAAGTAAAAAAAAAGCGGGAAACAAGTTGCCCAGCTCGGGGAATAGAATAAACAATCGATTCCCCCGCTCATAGTGAAAGCCGCCGGTCCGAATGCTACGACATTGTCCTTCAGAGCCGATATGGATAAGGACTTTGAACTAATGGACCCCGCTATCATAGCAGCTGCGGCAGAACAGGGAATGACTGTAACGGGTGCCAAAGAAAAAGCGGCCGAGTTCGGTATGACTCTTCGTGCAGTGTTAGGCCTTGAGGATGCGCCAATGAGTGAGGTAGCATTTACATATGTGCCGAATGGGCCTCTCGTTGAGCCTGCGCGAGAAGAGAGTCTACCAAGCACAAATGCGAAATCTGCTACGTTGGTACAATGGTTTCATAAAAAATAAGGCCGGCAAAGAATATATTTATGCGGAAGTTAGACATGAGCATCACTTCAAACATTACTATGTAACAGTTCATATGAGTGAATTGTTCCAGCTGTTCAATCTGCGCGAGCTCGACAAATCTATCATCAGTTGCTACGCTTTGTAAGTTATTTATTTCTACCTCATCTCGTTCATTGCCTGCACTATATATATTATCCTAACTATATTGTTGTGTACGCTATTATGCAGAATGAAGATTGGGGAATGCCAAAAAAGAAACATCCATGATGTTGGGTTCATTGACCCACATATCGTTAATGGATATGTGTTAGAAAGACACCCCCGCGACATGGAGCAGGACATGTGGGATTTTCTTACAAAGCAGCAACTCAAAAGTCAAATTCTATTTTCTTACCATTTTGGGTGAGTGTTTCTGTCTTGAGCACATTCTCTTTTGTTTACTCCATGCATGGTATGTCTAATCGATGAGTTATGCATGACTGTGCATATATCGTGTCCGCGGGTTCCACTGGATTCTGCTAATAATTGAATTTCACACCTCATCATGGACTCTCTGAATATGGATCCAAAGCTTTGGGTCAACATGAGAAATATGCTGCAAAAGTAATTATTTTCAATCATTTGCGCTCTATATCGATCGGCCTCTTTCGTTCATTTCCTAATATCAAGTAACTAATAACTCCCTTGTTCATTTAATTTTCTTTGCCCTGTAGGGTTTGGAGACGGTTCTCAGATCAAATGTCGGTGAATTCAAAAAAAAACTAGAATTTAAAAGGTTAGTTAATGTGGATATTCAGCCACCGGGGACCAATCTATGTGGATACTATGTTTGTGAGTTTATCCGGAGATGCATCTCTGAGCGGAAGCCGTCGGATGACAATGTGCGGAGGAATAACTTGCGGAAGACGCTTAGTCCAGAAGCTCGCTTCCGACCAATTGAAGAGGAACTAGCAGGATTTTTGGTGAGGGAAGTCCTCCATCCTAAAGGAGAACACTATTACGAGGACGAAGAACTTCCGATCCCGTAACTTGTGTATGGAAACTTGTTCGAAGTTGTATATGGTCATCCGAGATTGAATATATATATATTGTATATTCCTCTTGAATTCTTCTTGTTTCTAATTTCAAACTTGTTTGAAATTGTACATTCATATGCATGTATATAGTAGCGTAGAATATGTGTACTGAAACTTCTTCAAAATTAAAATAAAATATAAAAGAAATAAAACAATACAAATTAAAAAGAAACCAGATTTAAGTGGGGGGGGGGGGCTAAAACCCTAAACCTGCAGAGGCCTTTAGTCGCGGTTGGCCAGGCGAACCGCGACTAAAGGTCCTCCGCCCCGATGGACGGCTGGCGCCCACGTGGATAAGGGGGGGGGGCCTTTAGTCGCGCTTAATTGGTCCCGGTTGCGCAACCACGACTAATGGCAGTTGCGAACCGGGACTAAAGCCCCTTTTTCTACCAGTGCATCAACAAAACAAAATAAATGATGATCAACGCAGGGTGCAATTCCCTGATAGTGCAATGTTGAAAGACTTCCCCAGTAAACATGGTTACGGTCTAGCTCATTACTCATAATCAGTCAAACCCACAACATGCATAGTGGTATTTTCCTTCCACACCTTACTTTCTTATGAGCTTTAAATTACACAAAAAAGATATTTTGAAAAGGTTGGAGGCAAAACACACACATTATACTTGGAATAGCAAGTGCTATATAGGTAGGTATGATAGACATTGGATTTGAGTTGAGATTGGAAAGAATTCTATGCTTGTGTAAGAATTCAAATCTTTTTGTCGGGGGATGTCCCCCGGTATGGCAAAGTCCTTGGTTCTACGAGCGCGCAGCACTTCGCGGATCAAAAAAAGATGCCGCGGATCAAAAGATATGAAGAAAAGAAGAAAACAGAAGAACCGCGCACTAGGCCGACTTCCGGCTCGTGCGGCCTGCTCCGGCTGCGCCTAGGCCGATTCCGCCTGGCCCGCCCGGGGCCGGCTTCCCCCTGGCCAGCTGGGCCATCTCTCCAGCTGGGCCGCCCCGGCTCCCCCTTGGGCCGACTGAAGGTCGTCCTCCGCTGGGTCACGTCCGGCTGATGCTCGTCAGTTTTGGATAATTTTGCATCCTATGAAACGGAACTAAATATGATTGAATTTGCCCCATGCCAAATATATTTACATATAAGTATGGAGGTTGCGCATTTGTATCACCCTTTTAAGAATAAAATTTTTTATGTGTTCCATCCTTGATTAAAATGATATTTTTATGAGGCAGCACATATGTATCACAACATTTGACATTTGCGTCACATAATTTCCTTGTTAGTAGATGTATCTTCTGCATGTAATCTAAAATGTTACATGCTTAATCATTCAATCACTACAAGGAAAACAGCTAGCCCCAAGATTACTAGCAGTAGCGCACAGTGCTACTGGTGCGCCACTACTGCCAGGCATACCAGTGGCGCACTATATATGGGATGCGCCACTGCTATTGTTGGTCCTAGTTAAAGAACACCTCCTCGACATACCAGTGGCGCACCGCACCTAGGTGCGGCAGTGCTATTTGAGGTAGCACTAGCTTACCTAGGTGTGGTGTGCTAGTAGTATGTCTGGAAGGGAGAGGCTTGGGATTTTGGTCCCCATTTACCAGTTACGCACCAAGCCCGTGTATCGCCTTTTTAGTTAAAAAGATAAAATAAAATGATAGAAATTTTAAATTTCCAAATCATTCGAGATGGCCATGTGTTATGTGTTGGACTTGTAAGGAAAACTAACAAACATGAATTTTGATATATAAGACAAAATGACACCAAGTTTCGGTAAAATGGCTGTAGATTTTGCATATGACCTCCGATGAAAAAAAATTATATAAAAATGTATCTACAGAGAAAGTTACATCCGAATTAAACGGCCCAGGCCCGCTTACCGATTTTTTATATTCCTCAAAATAAAAAAGGAAAATAGAGTTTTTGAGCTTCTAGATTTTGATGAAAAAATTCAAGAAAATAGTAGTGGCGCATCTAGTAATGGTGCCTAAATTTAAAATGGCTGGCCAGCCACCTAACCCCGCTTCTCTTCATCCTTATCCTTCCTCCTCTCCTCCATCACTTCCCTCCTCACATCCTTCCTCTGTTCCATGAACCTTCCTCTCTCCTCCCTCCTCTTGTTCCTCCTCTGGTGGTCCCATGTAAATAGTGCTAGTACTCCAAACAAGCCAATGACACTCCTCCAACGATTCATTCCCCCGGCGTTATGCTAACTACTAGTATTATAAAACATAGTTTATCTATAGGTGTTCCACGTACTATGTCGTCGTTTTATTTAGCTAAGTGTGAACAACAACTAACTACTTCGGATTTCAGTAGTCTTATGATTCTCCTGGCCAATCTTTTTCTTCATCTTGACTGCATATATACTTAAAAGAACAATTTTATCAACGTTGTTTTGATAGAATTGGAATAAAGTCAAGCACTAACCTGTTTAAGTTGTCCATGTATGTTCAGTCATTTTTGTTGCAAAAGAAAGGCATGCACTATTGTACCAAAATTTTGGAACAACAATGGCTATAATCCAAACAAGAACACCTTACCAAATTTTTGGTCATGCCCTTGGTTTGGTTAAGCCAAAATTTTGGTAGGGATAGTTTGGGCACAAACTAAACACACCCTTAGTCGTCTTAATTTTATTTCTATTAATTTTATGTTTTGCTCACTTTGTGGTAATAAGCTAGCTCATAAACTAGCCGAGCACGGTGTGCGTACTGAGGAGCTCGGGCAAATTTGGCTAGAGTCACTCCCGAACATTGATTGTGTCCCAGTGACCAGCACTTCAGCTGAGTTGTTTGAGTGAGGAAAACGATTATGTAAATGAGGAGGCTCAGGCGCTGGCGACCTCCGGGTCTGCTGCCCGCCACGCGTCCCTCTCTCTGCCACAAAATAGTGGGGTCCACCACAACTACTTCTTCCACCCCTATTCCTTATCCTCTCCTATAGAGACTACTTGCCGGAGCTGCAAATGGGCATCTACGCTGATGCAAACCACCAGCGGTGGTGCTACAAATGTTATGTTGTTCTGCTAGTTAAGTATAAATTTTGTGCTACAATGTCTCTGGCGAGTCTCCGACGAGATCTCTGGCAAGGTCTGTGTCCAGCGAGAGTCTTTTCTGTTTTCATTCTAGATGAACCGTTTTTTGCTTCGGTGAAGCAAACGCGGGGTCTCTTTTGCTGCAACGAAGCAAAGTTGAGATTCCACCTTAAAGAAGACACGTGTCAGTATTTGAAGCTAGAGGCTGGCAGGCTTGGTGCCTCCGAGGGATTCCTAGCGCTGCCCTTTGAGTAATAGAATCATGTGTTCCACTTCAAAAAAAAAGAGTTTAATATTAGGGTAATTGGATAAATGCCACTCCAATTCAGGCCATTTCGAAAAACGCTACTGCAATTTGCAATCTTCGAAAAATGCCACTGCAATTTTCTCATACTTCTGTAGATGCCATTTCGACAATTTGGGCTTCTTTTTGGTAGAAAAAACGTTTCCCGTATTTCAACTGGGTCGAAATTTCCCATGACCCTTTCGCTCAAGCTTCTACAGATGCATGATGTACCAAGTTATACCAGATTTACAAGTGAAGTTATTGGAAACAAATTGACATGTCCTTGACGAAAATATAGCTACTTTGCAGTGACAATATTCTGCACCATAGTAGATGAAATAAAATTGTATTAAACTGCAGATTACATGGTCCAGTTTGAGCATACAAAGCACAAGTTTCAGTTTGAGCATCACATAGAGGTTCTAGCTCCATGTTGAGCATCACACACACACCCACACGCACGCGCGCGCACACACACACGTTCTAGCTCCAGGTTGAGCATGACACACAGGTGGCGCACCAGCATCTGCCCCAAGCAAATAAAGCTGACTTCTTTTGGTTCCTAGAGTTGGATTGTGAACAACATCACTAATAGATGGAGTAACAACCTGGAGCTTTTTTGTCCTTCTTTGAAGGTTTCTTACCGGTACCTTCAATTTGCTTGCCTATCCCCTTTTCTTGGGTTTCGATTTCGTGGGTGACGATGGCATTGCGTTCCAAGACGCGGCTTGAGCCTTGGGGATGCCATGTTCAAGGGTTCCTCAACGCCATGGCCGTTGCTAGCATGGAGCACATGTCGGGGAGCTCAGATAGGGGAGTTAAAGAGAGAACCGGGGAAAAGAGCAGTGGCGACGGCAGAGGGTTGCAAGGCGGCGGTGCTTGTGAGCTGCGGTCGCGCGCCGGAGGAAGGGCTGTGGCTGCAGCGGCGCGCGCCGGAGGAATGGTTGCAGCTGCGGAAGCGCGTGCCGAAGGAAGGGCTGTGGCTGCGCCGTGCCTAGGATTTTTTTTGTCGGGCGGGGGATAGGAACGGTAGTGAGAATGTGGAGCGGCTGAGCTGGTGATGTCTTGTTTTAGTGACTCTTGGTTAGGGACAATTTCGTACCAATTGAAATACAGGAACAATTTTTCTACCAAAAAGATGCCTAAATGGTCGAAATGGCATCAATAGAAGTATGAGAAAATTGAAGTGGCATTTTTCAAAGATTGCAAATTGCAGTGGCATTTGTCAAAATGGCATGACTTGAAGTGACATTTATTCAATTAACCCTTAATATTATGGGCAACTTAGGAAGAGACACTAGTGGAGACATGCCCTTCAGTCCCGGCCCCTAAGGGGCTTTAGTCCCGGTTTTCCAACCGGGACCTAAAGGGCGGGACTAAAGGTTGAATCCACATCAATACCGTAGGGACTCAGCATTTCCACATCTTTGCCAATAGCCGCGCCGCAGAATCGGATGGTCTTGTCCTGCAGGAAATCCTTCAGCAGTTGTGGCACTTCATCCGCCCAACAAATCTGGAAGACCAAATTCTCGGTCGCCACCGAGAGTTGAAGGACGGCGGCGCTTGATGGCGTGTATTTCACACGTTCGTTGGGCAACCCCAAGAGGAAGGTATGATGCGCACAGCAGCAAGTTTTCCCTCAGAAAGAAACCAAGGTTTATCGAACCAGGAGGAGCCAAGAAGCACGTTGAAGGTTGATGGCGGCGGGATGTAGTGCGGCGCAACACCAGGGATTCCGGCGCCAACGTGGAACCTGCACAACACAACCAAACTACTTTGCCCCAACGAAACAAGTGAGGTTGTCAATCTCACCGGCTTGCTGTAACAAAGGATTAACCGTATTGTGTGGAAGATGATTGTTTGCGAGAAAACGAGTAGAACAAGTATTGCAGTAGATTGTATTTCAAGTAAAGAGAATTGGACCGGGGTCCACGAGTTCACTAGAGGTGTCTCTCCCATAAGACGAACAGCATGTTGGGTGAACAAATTACATTTGGGCAATTGACAAATAAAGAGAGCATGACAATGCACATACATATCATGATGAGTATAGTGAGATTTAATTGGGCATTACGACAAAGTACATAGACCGCCATCCAACTGCATCTATGCCTAAAAAGTCCACCTTCAGGTTATCATCCGAACCCCCTCCAATATTAAGTTGCAAGCAACAGACAATTGCATTAAGTATGGTGCGTAATGTAATCAACAACTACATCCTTAGACATAGCATCAATGTTTTATCCCTAGTGGCAAAAAGCACAACACAACCTTAGAACTTTCTGTCACTGTCCCAGGTGTCAATGCAGGCATGAACCCACTATCGAGCATAAGTACTCCCTCTTGGAGTTACAAGCATCTACTTGGCCAGAGCATCTACTAGTAACGGAGAGCATGCAAGATCAAAAATAACACATAAGCATAACTTTGATAATCAACATAACAAGTATTCTCTATTCATCGGATCCCAACAAACGCAACATATAGAATTACATATAGATGATCTTGATCATGATAGGCAGCTCACAAGATCCGACAATGATAGCACAATGGGGAGAAGACAACCATCTAGCTACTGCTATGGACCCATAGTCCAGGGGTAGACTACTCACACATCACACCGGAGGCGACCATGGCGGCGTAGAGTCCTCCGGGAGATGAATCCCCTCTCCGGCAGGGTGCCGGAGGCGATCTCCTGGATCCCCGAGATGGGATCGGCGGCGACGGCGTCTCGGTAATGTTTTCCGTATCGTGGCTCTCGGTATCGGGGGTTTCGTCACGGAGGCTATTTGTAGGCGGAAGGGCAAGTCGAGAGGCGGCACGGGGGCCCACACCACGGGGCCGCGCGGCCAAGGGGGCCGCGCCGCCCTAGGGTTTGGCCACCCCGTGGCCCCTCTTCGTCTCGTCTTCGGTCTTCCGGAAGCTTCGTGAGAAAATAGGCCTCCGGGCTTTTATTTCGTCCAATTCCGAGAATATTTCTTTACTAGGATTTCTGAAACCAAAAACAGCAGAAAACAACGAATCGGCACTTCGGCATCTTGTTAATAGGTTAGTTCCGGAAAATGCACGAATATGATATAAAGTGTGCATAAAACATGTAGATAACATCAATAATGTGGCATGGAACACAAGAAATTATCGATACGTTGGAGACGTATCAGCATCCCCAAGCTTAGTTCCGCTCGTCCCGAGCGGGTAAAACGATAACAAAGATAATTTCGGAGTGACATGCCATCATAAACTTGATCATACTATTTGTAAAGCATATGTAGAGAGTGCAGCGATCAAAACAATGTGTATGACATGAGTAAACAAGTGAATCATAAAGCAAAGACTTTTCATGAATAGCACTTCAAGACAAGCATCAATAAGTCTTGCATAAGAGTTAACTCATAAAGCAATAATTCAAAGTAAAGGTATTGAAGCAACACAAAAGAAGATTAAGTTTCAGCGGTTGCTTTCAACTTGTAACATGTATATCTCATGGATATTGTCAACATAGAGTAATATAATAAGTGCAATAAGCGAATATGTAGGAATCAATGCACAGTTCACACAAGTGTTTGCTTCTTGAGGTGGAGAGAAATAGGTGAACTGACTCAACATTGAAAGTAAAAGAATGGTCCTCATAGAGGAAAAGCATCGATTGCTATATTTGTGCTAGAGCTTTGATTTTGAAAACATGAAACAATTTTGTCAACGGTAGTAATAAAGCATATGCATCATGTAAATTATATCTTATAAGTTGCAAGCCTCATGCATAGTGTACTAATAGTGCCCGCACCTTGTCCTAATTAGCTTGGACTACCCGGATTATCACCGCAATACATATGCTTTAACCAAGTATCACAAAGGGGTACCTCTATGCCGCCTGTACAAAGGTCTAAGGAGAAAGCTCGCATTTGGATTTCTCGCTTTTGATTATTCTCAACTTAGACATCCATACCGGGACAACATAGACAACGGATAATGGACTCCTCTTTTAATGCTTTAAGCATTCAACAACAATTAATTCTTTTCTCATTAGAGATTTGAGGATGTTTGTCCAAAACTGAAACTTCCACCATGGAACATGGCTTTAGTTAGCGGCCCAATGTTCTTCTCTCACAATATGCATGCTCAAACCATTCAACTCAGTGTAGATCGCCCTTACTTCGGACAAGACGAACATGCATAGCAACTCACATGAAATTCAACAATGAGTTGATGGCGTTCCCCAAGTAAACATGGTTATCGCACAACAAGCAACTTAATAAGAGATAAAGTGCATAATTACATATTCAATACCACAATAGTTTTTAAGCTATTTGTCCCATGAGCTATATATTGCAAAGGTGAATGATGGAATTTTAAAGGTAGCACTCAAGCAATTTACTTTGGAATGGCTGGAAAATACCATGTAGTAGGTAGGTATGGTGGACACAAATGGCATAGTGGTTGGCTCAAGTATTTTGGATGCATGAGAAGTATTCCCTCTCGATACAAGGTTTAGGCTAGCAAGGCTTGTTAGAAACAAACACAAGGATGAACCGGTGCAGCAAAACTCACATAAAAGACATATTGTAAACATTATAAGACTCTACACCGTCTTCCTTGTTGTTCAAACTCAATACTAGAAATTATCTAGACCTTAGAGAAACCAAATATGCAAACCAAATTTTAGCATGCTCTATGTATTTCTTCATTAATGGGTGCAAAGCATATGATGCAAGAGCTTAAACATGAGCACAACAATTGCCAAGTATCACATTACCCAAGACATTATAGCAATTACTACATGTATCATTTTCCAATTCCAACCATATAACAATTTAACGAAGGAGAAACTTCGCCATGAATACTATGAGTAGAAACCAAGGACATACTTGTCCATATGCTACAGCGGAGCGTGTATCTCTCCCATAAAGTGAATGCTAGGATCCATTTTATTCAAACAAAACAAAAACAAAAACAAACCGACGCTCCAAGAAAAAGCACATAAGATGTGATGGAATAAAAATATAGTTTCGGGGAGGAACCCGATAATGTTGTCGATGAAGAAGGGGATGCCTTGGGCATCCCCAAGCTTAGACGCTTGAGTCTTCTTGATATATGCAGGGGTGAACCACCGGGTGCATCCCCAAGCTTAGAGCTTTCACTCTCCTTGATCATGTTGCATCATACTCCTCTCTTGATCCTTGAAAACTTCCTCCACACCAAACTCGAAACAACTCATTAGAGGGTTAGTGCACAATATAAATTGACATATTCAGAGGTGACACAATCATTCTTAACACTTATGGACATTGCATAATGCTACTGGACATTAGTGGATCAAAGAAATTCATCCAACATAGCGAAAGAGGCAATGCGAAATAAAAGGCAGAATCTGTCAAAACAGAACAGTTCGTATTGACGAATTTTAAAATGGCACCAGACTTGCTCAAATGAAAATGCTCAAATTGAATGAAAGTTGCGTACATATCTGAGGATCATGCACGTAAATTGGCATAATTTTCTGAGCTTCCTGCAGGGCAGTGGGCTCAGATTCGTGACAGCAAAGAAATCTGGAACTGCGCAGTAATCCAAATCTAGTACTTACTTTTCTATCAATGGCTTAACTTGGCACAACAAAACTCAAAACTAAGATAAGGAGAGGTTGCTACAGTAGTAAACAACTTCCAAGACACAAAATAAAAACAAAGTACTGTAGGTAAAAACATGGGTTGTCTCCCATAAGCGCTTTTCTTTAACGCCTTTCAGCTAGGCGCGAAAGTGTGTATCAAGTATTATCGAAGGGTGGAGCATCAACATTACCTTGGGCTTTACCCTTACCTTTCTTATTGTTTTTCTTTCCCTTTGGTTTAGTAAATATACGAGTTTCTCCCGGTATAGAGGTGAATTTCAAAGTGCCTTCTCCAACATCAATGACTGCTCCCAATAGTTTCAGCAGGGATCTTCCCACTACAAGAAATATGGTGACCTACGACCCTCCATATTGGTCATTGGAAGGTCATTGTGCGCCATCTATGACCACGCCTTGACCAATAACTGTTGGTCGCCAGTTGAGCGTCACTGAAGGAGCACAACGACCTTTTTTCTCTAATGGTCGTACAGGGATATGACCAAAATTGATGGTCATACATTCTACGACCAAAATTTTGGTCATGGGCAATTTGGTATATCCACGTCAGATCCAACGTGGCAAATCCTACGTGGCAAACATGTGACCAAACCAAATGGTCGTGGATCAAAATTAGCCCAGTTCATTTCTCCCATGTACATGGGCCAAGCCCAACAATTTCTAGGTCCCAACCTTTTTACTAGCGATTTTTTTTCAGCCTGTGGCATTTTTATAGTCCATTTCCATCATGGGCCTTGGCTTTTTACGAATCTGGTCCATTTTTGGGCCTTGTTCTAGTCAATTACTGGGTCCAGCGTTTTTTTGTTTAATTTCCCAATTTAGAGATAATCGTTTGGGCCACAACCTCTTTACACCCCCATCAACCATATATATATCGAGAATTCAGTAATAACAGTAGCATCACATAACATGTCAATAATCACAAGTTTCTCTCAGCAGTATATTACAAGTTCACACACATGAACTAGGACCATCTACCAAAAATGCTAGTTCCAAGAACTAGTTTCAACATAACATACGCTCTTCAAGAGTTGTTCCTCGCCCCAACTTCTGAAAACCAGAACACCTGGCATTAGACTGATTAGGCATGAGAAACTACAAGACATGTAGGAAACTAAAAATGTGCATAAGCATAGCACTTTTTAGTAGTTTATACTAAAAAGAAACTGAGTTTACTTTCAGAACATCATATATTTCATACTACTGTAGCTGACTCAGAAACAATACATACTGTTAACAGCGGGATATCTAGTTGTCACGCTATACAAGATAAACCTTCCTCATCTCAATTGTATCCTTTGAGTACGCAAATCTGCACACAGTTACACCACAAAAAATGAAGTTAAAAGTTTGCGCATTGTTCATGGTTCAAACTAAGAGCACGATGCTAAAAACTTATGCGAAATCAGGACTTGTTATCCGTCCTATCTAAGTTAAGCTACATGTATGAACTGGGTACAGATAATATCAATTACAACTAATCTTAAATAGTTAACATGTTGAACGAAGATGTAAATAGATAATATTGGAAACCTCGGTGAGCAGCCTGTAGTAGTTGGCCTCGCCGAATAACAATGTGCTTTCACCTGCACCTACTGCTTCCTTTGGTCTAGTTCTGCAACACGACACACAAACGAGAAGCCGTTAGCAAGAGGCCAACAAGATGAAAATGAAAAAAAGGACTGAATGCGTTTGTGTACACAAGGGGAACTGATAAGCCAAGATGATGAAACATTCATTAAGGGGGGTAATGATATATTACTACAACAGAACAAAAGAATGGACTACAAATAACGCATTTTACGTAGATTATATAGACACAGCTAAGTCATATCAACCATTTAGATCACACAGCAAGTTTAAATCAAGCAAGAACTTCATGCAGAATAGTATGTTTCATAAACAAATAGATTTTGGGTGATTTAGACCTGTTGCAGCAGGAGATCATCTGCTTCACTCCAAAGGTGAAAGCAAGGAGGGCATGCTGATGATCTGCTTCCTTAAGCTTGTCAACCTCCCAGCATACTTGAAGACCTCTTGTTCTTCTCAGCAACTTCTTTCTTGAACCTCTATCACAGAAAAGTAGAACAATGTGTCAGAAATAAGAGTGCATGATTTTAGTGTGAGCATGATAGTAGAAAAAGAATAAAGATGGCCAGAACCTGAGTGACAAATATCCATGGCATCATTACTTTGACAGTATCAAATTATCAATGGAACATTACATAGATGAGTATACATTACAGTATATGCTGGGTAGTTACAACTTCCATGACCATTTACTTGTATGTACAAGACAGTAGCTTGCATACAGAAGGTAGCCTGGGTCGATCTGAACACGAAATTAGTATGCTAGGTATACTACCGGGGGACATCACAAGAGGGACATGAACAACTTAGTTCTATACGCAAGACATTAGTTTGCATACAGAAAGCCTGGGTCGATCTAAACACGAAATTAGTATGCTAGGTATACTACCGGGGACATCACAGGAGGGACATGAACAGATAGCACACAAAATGGGGACATTGCTATAGATGGATATTTGTTGTCAAGGTAGCAAAGAAGAAGAGGGGAGGGGTACCTTGGCTGTGAAGTCAATGTCCTCGATCTGGCAGTCGAAGTTTTCCTTGTACTCGACTAAAACTGTAGCTGGCGGATAATTTGCAGTCAATGAACTACATAGCAGTGAGAACATTGCTTAAAAGTTAAAACAAAATAGGGTGCTCCAAAGACCTAAGAACCGACGCGACGCTAAGTAATATAGTATCCTTGAGTACAAGATAAATGATTCAGAAAACGAACTATATAACTTAGCAACCTGGAAGGTTAAAGAAGAGAGTTAATCCACTGGTTCCACGTGAGCAGCAATAGGGAAAACAAGGTGTATGGCTGTTTTTGACAACAATATAGAAAGTTACAGGATGTATGCCTGCGTATCTGTTAAAGTACTACTAGAACAGGTACTTAATTACTAGAACCACCTAAATGGAGCAATCAACTAACACAGCAGCCTAAACAAGTTTGCATATATCAGGAACCAAGTTACAACAATAGTATCTCTAGCATAAGAAAGTAATTAGTATGAAGCTAATATCAGGAACAGAGCATAACAAAATAAAACATGTTTGCCAAACCATTAACAAGATAGTACAACAATCAATACCTAAAGTAGCTCATGCCCTAAAGCCTCCACATGAACCAATCAGGGATATGTAAGACAGAGGCAATATAAAGGATGCATTTAACAATGCTATTTTACTCCACTGGGAAACGTAAAACAGAGGCAAAATACCATCTGACACTACAAGTCCATCTATAACTACTACAGCCAGTAAGCAATCATGATCAAGCTACTGCAACTTAGATACCACCAAGAACAGGATAAAATTGGTTCAAGATGATCATATTCCAAGTACGCCAAAAGCAGTACTAATATAATCACTTCATCAAAATTAAATCTAAAACCTGGCAACCATATTGACATTCTAGTTTGCAGAAACATCAAAATATGAGGACACTTTCTACAGATCACCAGCTAGCAAGATAGCGTGCTAAAAATTTCCATCCCTGTCGTAGTATCCTATTAGGCAAGAAGTACTAGATGGCCAGTAAGTAATGCTCGATGATGGGCGAGATTTTCCTACGGTGGGTGCTGAAATCCGCGGTCCTGGATTGCCTGGGGCAGCTCGGGCTTGAACAGGAACCCGGCGTCGACCGTCTTGTCGTCATCCTCCTCGCAGTCCAGAGCTCCTCCGCGTACACCTCGGCCTTCTGGTGCTCACCCATCCTACCACAAGGAGAGATCACGAAACCAATCAATTCTTAACAGGAAACCCTAGAACACAATGACCCAGATCTTGCCCAAATTCAAATCGTACAACAAAACTGGGACAGGAAAATCAACTGCATCAATCCGGCAGGGCGGGAGCGCGCGGGGTATCGGAAATTTTGCGGCTTCGAGGCCCGAGGCTGCCAAATAGGAGGCAGGCCACCTCGGGATCGAGAGGGCATGGAACTGGTGGAGCCGCTGCTCGCGTTTGTCAGCATCAATGGAGGATTTGGCTGCGGGGAAGGAATGGATGGGGTTGGCGGAGGATCTGGCTCGGGGTGGCGGAGGATCTGGCTCGGCGAGGAAGAGGAAGAGCTGATGGGGCGCTCGCAATGTGCGTGGAGAGAGGCGGCGGGGTGAGGGATTAGTGCGTCTAGGGTTTGCTGGCCGACTTGTACAAAGGGAGGGGCTCGTTGGGCTGTGGGTGGAGTTTGGTGGTCGGGCCATTTCGTATCCATTTTTTTGACAGAAAATATTTTTTTTTTTAAGTGCAAAAATGGCTTTTTAAAGCAACTACAAGAAAATATGGGAAAAAATGGAACCACTAATTTTTTACTCAAATTAGAACACGTATCATGGACAATTAAGGAGTTTAGCACGCCTAAGGGGTTATGGAACACATTTCAAAAATTAAACCGTGTCATGAAATTGACATAACTAACTCAAAAATAATCAAAAAGATGGAAAACCTTCGCATTAGTTCATTTTATATGAACTAGTATCCAAATAAAATAACAAACTTGCAACATTTTAAAATAAATAAAAAAGTATTCTCAAGCAGAGTTATCTTGTCTAGTACGGAGTTTCTCAAACTTGCCCAAGTGTCCGTTCAGCTCATGCAGTTTGGTTTGGATGACCTATATGATAGGGTTATAGGTCAACGTGTGGACACTAAACACTAAGCAAAAAAATAACACCTGGATATGACACACGTCAGCGGAAATTGACACATTTACATGACACGTAGATAAACATGTTGAGCTGGCACACACGACCATTCAAATCGGTCGTAGTCGCCCAAAATCAACGTTATAGACCAGTGTTGTCTATGTTATGACCAATTAGTGCAAGCAAGATATGACCTTCCATACAAAAAGGTCCTAGTTTTTCAAGGTTTGGACCCTCCCAAATGGCCTACGACCATTTGGTTCGAAGTGGTCATAGATCCATGACGAAAATACTCATGGTCGTTATGAAAAGGTCATTAGTCAACACATTTCTTGTAGTGTCCGAGTGTGAGTTTTCCTGTTTCAACAACGAGATAATCAATAGATATTGTTCTTCCACAAATAGTTGTATGCACACCTGCAGCTATTCCTTTAGGGATTATAGTAGAGTTATCAATGAGAGTTATCTCTTCTCCTCCTTCCTCGACTCCCCAAAGTTTCAAAGATTTATAAATACTTTCGGGCATAAGGCAAAATTCATACATAATATCACAAGTAGGCATGGAGGGTTCGATCACCGATAGCAATTTTAACAACGAGGATCCCACAATGAGAGTTTAGAGTTCACTAAAACTTGTTCAAGACGATTACGAACGTGGCAATAGTTATCATTCAAGCGAGATGTACTTATCTCCGGAGTATTTAATCTACTATATATGCTAGCGAGGACTGAATCAAAGTTATTAGCTGAATCATATGATGCAACCAACTTCTTTATGGCATTAAAAGCTTGATCCCCATTGCAATGAAGGAAATCTCCTCCCACTAAAGTATCCAAAGCATATCTATAGCGAACCATAAGACCAAAATAAAAATTACTAAGGAGCAAACTCAGAGTCATTTGAGGTTCAGTTTTACGATAGGAAGTAAAAATTCTAGACCAAGCATCCTTAAAACTCTCCTCATCCCCTTGTTTAAAAGTGAAGACTAATTCTTCAGGCGAAGAAGTAACAGGTTCAGAGCTAGACATGGTAACAAAAGTAACTAATTTTTTTGAATTTTTAGTGTAGAGTGCAAGACAGTAAATAAAGCAAACTAGATAAAGTAAATGCAAGTAAACTAATTTTTTTGTGTTTTCGATATAGCAAACAAGATAGCAAATAAAGTAAATCTAGCAACTAATTTTTTTGTATTTTGATTTAGTGCAGCAAACAAAGTAGTAAATAAAATAAAGCAAGATAAAAACAAAGTAAAGAGATTGAGAAGTGGAGACTCCCCTTGCAGCGTGTCTTGATCTCCCCGGCAACGGCGCCGTAAAAAGAGCTTGATGGCGTGTATTTCACACGTTCGTTGGGCAACCCCAAGAGGAAGGTATGATGCGCACAGCAGCAAGTTTTCCCTCGGAAAGAAACCAAGGTTTATCGAACCAGGAGGAGCCAAGAAGCACGTTGAAGGTTGATGGCGGCGGGATGTAGTGCGGCGCAACACCAGGGATTCCGGCGCCAACGTGGAACCTGCACAACACAACCAAACTACTTTGCCCCAACGAAACAGTGAGGTTGTCAATCTCACCGGCTTGCTGTAACAAAGGATTAACCGTATTGTGTGGAAGATGATTGTTTGCGGAAAACAAGTAGAACAAGTATTGCAATGAGATTGTATTTCAAGAAAGAGAATTGGACCGGGGTCCACAGTTCACTAGAGGTGTCTCTCCCATAAGACGAACAAGCATGTTGGGTGAACAAATTACATTTGGGCAATTGACAAATAAAGAGAGCATGACAATGCACATACATATCATGATGAGTATAGTGAGATTTAATTGGGCATTACGACAAAGTACATAGACCGCCATCCAACCGCATCTATGCCTAAAAAGTCCACCTTCGAGGTTATCATCCGAACCCCTCCGAGTATTAAGTTGCAAGCAACGAGACAATTGCATTAAGTATGGTGCGTAATGTAATCAACAACTACATCCTTAGACATAGCATCAATGTTTTATCCCTAGTGGCAACAAGCACAACACAACCTTAGAACTTTCTCGTCACTCGTCCCGGTGTCAATGCGAGCATGAACCCACTATCGAGCATAAGTACTCCCTCTTGGAGTTACAAGCATCTACTTGGCCGGAGCATCTACTAGTAACGGAGAGCATGCAAGATCAAAAATAACACATAAGCATAACTTTGATAATCAACATAACAAGTATTCTCTATTCATCGGATCCCAACAAACGCAACATATAGAATTACATATAGATGATCTTGATCATGATAGGCAGCTCACAAGATCCGACAATGATAGCACAATGGGGAGAAGACAACCATCTAGCTACTGCTATGGACCCATAGTCCAGGGGTAGACTACTCACACATCACACCGGAGGCGACCATGGCGGCGTAGAGTCCTCCGGGAGATGAATCCCCTCTCCGGCGAGGTGCCGGAGGCGATCTCCTGGATCCCCCGAGATGGGATCGGCGGCGACGGCGTCTCAGTAATGTTTTCCGTATCGTGGCTCTCGGTACTGGGGGTTTCGTCACGGAGGCTATTTGTAGGCGGAAGGGCAAGTCGAGAGGCGGCACGGGGGCCCACACCACAGGGCCGCGCGGCCAAGGGGGCCGCGCCGCCCTAGGGTTTGGCCACCCCGTGGCCCCTCTTCGTCTCGTCTTCGGTCTTCCGGAAGCTTCGTGAGAAAATAGGCCTCCGGGCTTTTATTTCGTCCAATTCCGAGAATATTTCTTTACTAGGATTTCGAAACCAAAAACAGCAGAAAACAGACAATCGGCACTTCGGCATCTTGTTAATAGGTTAGTTCCAGAAAATGCACGAATATGATATAAAGTGTGCATAAAACATGTAGATAACATCAATAATGTGGCATGGAACACAAGAAATTATCGATACGTTGGAGACGTATCAGCGCTCTAATTACCCTCGCGTGGGTCGGTGAACTCGCAGTCCAAGCCGACGCACTCGATTGGTGCGGCGTCGAGAAAGTCCCTCTTGATGGCGCGGATCCACTTCTCCACTCTTGATGCACGGAGAGTGACCGTGATCTTGAAAGACATCCCTTCGGCCATAAGGTGGTATATCCGAGATCGAGGAGCCGGGGCGCGCGCGAGGTGCTCCATTAGGGCCGAAACATCGATGGGGAGAGGGCTTTTTGGGAGAGGATGATGGAGATGTGAAGAGATGTGTGGCAATGGTGAAGGAGATGTGAAGCATATAAAGGTGAGAAAGATGAAGATGAACAGGCCAGCCACCGGGTGATCAATTCCCGTGGCTGGCCGCCGGCGCCGTCGACCCAAATTCCCGTGCGACGATCGGTTTCTGTGCGCCGGCGACGATCGGCTTCCACGCGGGGAACGAAGCGTTTGACTTCATGTCCCGGCTTGTTTCACGAGCCGGGACTAAAGGGGGTGCCAGCAGGTGAGCACTAGTAGAAACAGGGCCTTTTGCACCGGTTCATATTGGCCATATGCACCGGATTGTGAACCGGTGCAAACAATCCGGTGCAAAAGCCCCCCCTTTTGCACCGGTTCAGTTACGAACCGGTGCTAAAGGGGGCAGCACGTGGCCCTCTGTGGAGCGCACGGCGGAGGACCTTTTGCACCGGTTCGTAATACGAACCGGTGCAAAAGGGTTGTGCTGCGGCAGGGTTTTGGTGCCCTTCCCTGCCGCGGCAGGGAATTGCACTAAACGCTGTCGCGGCAGGAAATTTACACTAAAACGCTGCCGCGGTAGATTCTGCCTCCATTCGAAACACGTTATAATGCAGACACATATATATAGGAAACCATTATATTACATATATCGATCGAAGTGACACACGTTCATGCATATATATATATATATATATATATATATATATATATATATATATATATATATATATATAGGACGTGGTTTTGGTACGTAACCTTACCCCAGCGCATGCTATCATTGCCGTCCATGTGCTTTGAGATTGGTACTTCTTTTCTCCTACTAGCTTCTAGTGTGACTCATAGAAAAGGAGTGAAAGTGATATTCTCTCTCCTTGAGTCACAAATGGGGACCGGTGGAGTGCAGGATTTTGAATTTGGTTGCCTCTTTAAGACTACCTCATGCTGTGAAGTTCGGTTTGATTTCAAAACTGCTCCTTTTTTATACACACTGCAGTTTGTTGGGCCACGGTCCAGCTCTGAATTTGAGTGCAGCACATCAAGCCAACTGTGTCATGAAACTTGTCTTTAGCAGGCGAGGCAGTCCGGTGAGTTTCCTATATCGGCAGTTTGTTATTCAAACTGGTCTGCACGTTTGGATGTAGCGCATAGTCATGTTCTAACGGGCTGGTACCGTATTCTCCGCGTACGGCTTTACACACGCCGCCGTTCAGCTGGAGTACGAACAGGCAGACAACTACCGTGCTAATCTTATTTTCCTTTTGCGCGACCTGCCTTGCGGCAGTGCCTTTCGTGGTCTCATTCGTTTATTAGGGAAAAGAGAAACGAACATGCTAGTGCCCTCCTACTCTATCTTAGGCCCCACCTCAATCACGTGCTGGTTAAGATTTGTGGTTTTGCCTCATCTCTCAATCACTAGCTTGGTATGATTTGCGTTAGCTCGAACGCGAGTGTTTTTGTATTCTGTAGTCTTACTACCTTTTGCTCTACATTTCCCTTCTCCCCCGTAATTCAAGCACCCGCCTAAAAAACTATCTGGCATCCAGTTGTAATTTCTAAGTATCTAAAATCCCCATCAAAAGATAATCAAGCATTTAATTTGTTAAGTACATGTCGCACCACAATGGACATTGTTAAGTACCTATGTGGTATCTCTCACACTAGTTCATGTATATTCAGTACCCGGTGATAAGAGAGAAGGTACCAAGTAAAATTCAGTACCATCAATCTTATTATCTCGTGCCTTGACTAGTATTGGTTCGGTACCCGCGGGTAAAATGAATTGGTACCTAGACAATTTTCAGTACCGACGCTCTAGTTATCTTGCACCTTGGTTAATGTATATTCAGTACCTGGTGATAGGAGATAAGGTACCTAGTCAAATTACGGTGCCATCAATCTTATTATATCGTTCCTTGACTAGTTATGTTCGGTACCTATGCATATATTCGGTACCGACGCTCAGTTATCTCGCACCTAGGTTAATGTATATTCAGTACCCGATGATAATAGAAAAGGTACCTAGTCAAATTTTGGTACCTATGCATATATTCGGTACCGACGCTCAGTTATCTCGCACCTAGGTTAATGTATATTCAGTACCCGATGATAACAGAAAAGGTACCTAGTCAAATTTTGGTACCTAGTCAAATTTTGGTACCATGAATCGGAACACGGAAATTCCAGTACCATGAATCTAATTTTGTCGTTCCTCGATTAACATATATTCAGTACCCGAGGATAAAAAGAATACGCTTAGAAAATATCGGTACCATTAATCAAACTATGTTCGTTCCTCAACTAATATACTTTCGGTACCCGACGCTAAATAGATTCGGCACCTAGATAATTTTTAGTGCCATCAATCCAATTCTCCACAGTATTTTGTTTAAAATACTTCTGATCCCCTAGCTTCTTCTTAATAAAATGCCGCAGGTCCCTCCCCCGTTGGTCTCGTTTTTCTATTATAGGGCTACCGGTTTTAAGTTTTATCGGTAAATCGGAGTACTCGTACATCAGTCCCTACCTTAGGTATCATTCGGTACTTAGGATGTCGTCCAAGCACATACATCTAAGTAAGTCGTACCTTCATTATAGGGTTATTAGTACCCGTAGAAACAAATCCTAGGTTAATGTAAGTCGTGCCCCGCTAATAGATGATAGAATCGAAACCCGGAGATTCCAGTACCACAACATAAATATTGAAGTACCCCATCTAAAAATACATCCGACCCAGTTTGAAATACCAAAGTACCTGATAGACTAATAATCACGCTCCATTCCGTCGGTTTGGCTTTGATCGAGGCGGTTGTCAATGCGACGGTTCCCCTTCCCGGCAACTGCACCGTCGCTACGTAGGCGGCGGTTGAGCGTCCGAGCCGCTGACATGTCGGGCCCGCGCCTCCTCGCCTCTCATTTCGTTGTGTCCGGCGTGCCAGGAGCATCTCCTGTGTAGCGGGTTCAGGCTCGGGCGCCGGACACCGTATTGAGCCGCGTCGGACAAAAAGAGCCTTTAGGGCGCGCGGCTGGAAACGATTTTTTGTCCGGCGCGCCTCGAATCCCTTTGGGGGACGCTTTGGGGACGCGGCTGGAGATGCTCTAAGTGCACCGTTGTATTAGACTTCAGCACAATAGAAAATGAATGAGAGAAAAAGCAATCTTCCTTCACAAATTGACACAAGAATCTGAACCTGTACTTTTGAGCATCACAAACTTCAATATTTCTCCTTTAAGAGGGAAAATTAAAATCTAAACCGAGATTTAGAGCAGGTATTGCGGTGAGAGATTTGTCCACACGAAAACCCATCACAGAGACTCAACATTTGATTGCAAAGATACAATAAGATGCATCTGCTACTAGATGTAGTTAGCATCCACCGAATTGTACAAGCACGGTCAAAAGTGAAGCACCCACACCGGATCTCCTCTAAGATGATTTTTTCCTAAAAAATTCAGGCACCACCATTTATATAAAACATGGTAAGCACCATTCACAATTCACAAACACTACGGGAAAAACAGGTTTTGCCGTGCAACTATTTGCACGGCAAAGAGCCTTATTTGCACGGTAAAGGCTTTGCCGTGCGACCCCGCACGGCAATGTTATCGACGGCAAAGGCTTCTTTGCCGTGTGACTCGCCAATGTTGCACGGCAAAGGCTTTGCCGTGTGACGCCGCACGGCAAAGGTCGCTTCTTTGCCGTGTGCCTAACATGTTTTATCTAAAAAAAGGCCCCAAACTGGCTGGTCTAGGAATCGAACCTAGGACACAGAGTAGGGAAAGCGTGCAACCTTGCCACTAAGCTATGTGTTCGTTTGTTGATAACTATACCATGCCATGCCTTTTGAGATGAGAAAAAATCCAGTTTCTACATCTTTGCCGTGCGCTTACACTAGGCAAAGGCTTCTTTGCCGTGTGTTTTTTCAAAAACACTAGGCAAAGGCTGCTTTGCCGTGCAACCCAGCTGCGCGCACGGCAAAGGATGAGGCACGGCAATGCCCAACGTCTTTACCGTGCACCAAGTCTTTGCCGTGCGGTGTGTTGGACCATTGCCGTGCACCTTTCTTTGCTGTGCGGCCTCTTCCATCTTTGCCGTGAATCGTATCTTTGCCGTGCGCTTGTGTCTATCTTTCCCGTGACCAAAGTCTTTGCCGTGCGTTTTTATCTGTGCGCACGGCAAAGATTTCTTTGCCGTGCGGGAACACACGGCAAAGAAATGTTGCACGGCGACGCATATTTTTCCCGTAGTGAAAGATGCGAAGTAAAAATGCAGAAAAAGAAAATGCATTGACAAGAAAACTCTCTCTTCTTTTCTCACGAACTGGACAGGAGGAAAAATTGTCACGCAATACAACTACGCGTATCCCCCTCCAGTTGAACATATCCAAAATTTGCTCGTACAGAAATTGCAATAGCGTCTCTTTTCACATACTCTGAAGAAATAAAAAACGAACTGAGCCAATCCGGAAACTGGGAGCTGCAGCTGGTGGAGCAGCGCGCAATCCGGTTGTGTATGGGCACGGCGATGGCGTCGAACTGGAGCTGCTCGAGCGCCTCCACGATCTCCTCGAGCTCGTCGATGAGCAGCAACTCCTTCTGGCGTTTGGTGACTGGCCACCGCCGGAGAACCCATCTACGACGGCGCAGGCGAGCCCGGGGTGCTTGTGCAGGAACTGCAGCACGCAGTAGACGAGCTGACTGTGGTAGGCCGTAGGCGTGGAGCCACCGGTACGGCGCAGCGGCAGCAATACCCGCATCAGGAACCCCGGGTGCTCCTCCTTGAGCGGCACCATGAAGCCGTTGATGATGCTCCCGCATATCTCCAGCGCCTCGCAGACGCCGGCGGCGCCAACGACCGCGGAGGAGGAGGAGGACAGCGACGAGGCCTCGTTGGTGAATCGGAGGAGGGCGTTGGCCATGGAGCGGCGCATGAAGGCGCGCTCCAGGGTGAGCTTGGAGAGTGCCAGGAGGGCGGTGAGGAAGCGCCGGTCGACGTGCCCGCGGAGGGACTGAACGTCGGTGGCGGCGACGGCCGCCAGGAGCACATCGTAGACCGAGCCGAGGTGCGGGCATGACGGGAGCAGCAACGCGTCGGCGCCCGCCTCGGCGAGCGGGCACCCGGAGGACGGCGGCGGCATCGCGTGGAACAGGTTCGCTGCGAGCATCTTCACCAGCGCCGCCATGACCCGGTGGTCCAGCCCCGCACAGCGGCGAGGACCTTGGCGAGGTGGGCGCGCTTGAGCTCCCGCTCGACCGCGCCCTTGCACCGGCGGCTACGTTGAAGAAGGTGAGGACGCGACAGCAGGAGTCGATCTTCAGATCTTGTCGATGAGGCTTTTGGCCTCGGGCTCCGGCGACGGCGGCGGGATCTTGACCGCGGCGGCGGAAGACGAACACGCTGCCAGGCTTCTCGAGGTTGAGCAGGTGCAGCAGCGTGGTGGAGCTCCTCGGCTCCTCGGAGGGGTAGCCGGAGCCCGAGGAGCAACTTGAACCCATGGGAGGCCTAGGATGGCGGGAGGCTGAGGGACGCACAGTTAGCGAGCATGATCTCGCCCAGCTCGGCGGGGCTGAAGCCGTGGTCGCCGGCGGTGTGGAATCCCTCCTCCACCTGCGGGTGCATCTTGTGGTCCTTGATCCTCACCGGCCGCAGCACCTCCCCGGCCATGCGCTCGAAGGATGGAAATATGGTGGCTCATTTTTTGCCGCTCTGGATAAAGCACAGTAGGCGAAAGCAGGGGAAAGTAAATACAGGATGTAGACGTGGGGGCAGAGAGAAAAGGTGTGTTCGACTGTGGTACATATGCAAGCTGAGAGAATCTGCATGTTGACTGTGCTAGAACCGAGCCCAACGGCTCTCTACACAGAGCGATCAGAGCATGGACAGAGTGGCCTGCTGGCCTGACGCTGTCTGGCCTGATGCTGTCGTCGCCTACAGGATATCGATCCACTAAATCGGCAGATGCTCGTTTGGAAATGATTCCCTTATTCTTGCCATACTCTTAGCACAGATCTTGACACTCATATGAACGGCAACGATAGCTAGCACCGGAGTAAGGTTACATATGAAAACTTTTGTCTATATATATATATATATATATATATATATATATATATGTCTACATCAACTTTGAAAATAATTTATATTCAATATTGGATGGCGGGCAAATAGTGTTCTCCGTCTGGAGCTATGACTTGCTCAAGTAAGAATCCCGCCAGTTCTTCTTGAATTGCTCGTACACGCTCGGTTGCTAGAAGACCGTCCCGCAACCGTTGGATCTAATAATTTCAAGAAGGTACGGTGGTCAGTATATATATATGTGTATATGTGAATGAAACACAAGGTGATAAAATAAAGTCAGGAATGTTGTTTACGTACATCAAGTTGTTCCAAAATTTTGGTCACATGGTGGGTATTCTGGCGGATGAACTCGCAAACGTAGAACCCGCATAAATTATTCCCGTCCTCTTGCCTCAAGCACTTTACGCGAACAAAGTTCAATCAAAATAATATATAATCAAGGATGATAATAATGGTATTGAAACTAGAATCAAAGAGATGCGCGGCCTAGCCAGTAGTACTTACCGGTACATGTTTTATTCGAAGCTCTTTATTCTGTAAACCCGGAGACTTGTTGGCGAACCGTTTCCAAGCTTTGTGAAGGATATCAGCCATGTCCCCCCACGCCTCAAGGGGTTTACTCTTCGAGTCCATGACTTCTACTACCCCGGTGTCGGGTTCAATGACTAGCAGGATATAGTGAAACCTGCGGACACACATATATATATGGATAACTCATCAATTACACTTAACACATGGAGTAAGCGCAAAAGATTTAATGTATGAAGACAGTAACACTCACGCGAAGTTGTAAGGAAATAGTATTGCCCTTTTGTATGAGTTTTTCCTTAAGGCATATACCAAGTTATTCTCCGTGTCCTTGGGAGAGTTGTCGACAGTATACCCATTCACGGTATATGGGTCAACAAACCCAAGATCATAGATTTGCCCCTTGCGGCATTCGCGGATCCTCATTATGCATAATATAGATAGTTATATGCATGCAATGGACGAGCCGCGGTAAAGACTTAATTACATAAATAATACTTACAGGCAGTAGGCACTCAGCAGAGATTTGTCGAGGGCGTCTTGATTGAATAACTAAAATAATTCACAAAATTCGATGTTCATCACGTCAGTTCGCCCGTAGTGCTCATCTTTGATTGCCACCATGATCCAGTTCTGACCGTTCTTACATGCATCCAAGTACCAATTATGCAGTCTTCGCAGTTGTGTTGATAGATGAGGCAACTCCTCAGCTCTGACAAGAGGTTGCCCGTACTTGTACTGGTATGCTATTTGGACATCACCCGTGATCATGAATTCGATGCGTCTTAAGTACTCAGGAATACTCATACCGGCCGCATCTGCCTCATCTTTGTATAGTTTTACCATCGTCGGATCAAGGCACTGCAGGACATCGGGATACACTTGGAGCGGGGGGCACGAGTTTTTCTGGGTTCCAAGCTGGGGAACTGGTTTCCCTTCTTCCTTACTTTTTTGCCACCGCTCTCTTGCTACCACATTTGACTTGCGAATAGACCGGTCATAGTTCGATGAAAGACTTGGCTCAGGTTGATGAAGGTTCTTCAGCAATTTCAAATCTTTTCCTTGGATATAGCTGGCTCGGGCTCAGGCTGGGGCTTTTTCTTGCCAAACATGGATTTCATGTGTTGTTACTTTGCGATCTTGGCATTTTCCTCATCTGTATAGTCATAAGGTCTCTTGGGAGGAACCTTAGGCACTCTTGGGAGGGGATCTTGTTTGCGTTTCGGTGATCGGTTACGACTCATTGCCGTAGCGGTCCGCCTTTTGCTCTTAGACTGAGTGGTGGGCTGCGGCGGCGGAGAAGGCTGACGCACTGGAGACGGCTGCATCGGTGGAGAATGATGGCTCGGTGGAGACCTTGTTGGCGCCTTCCAACCCGGAATCACAATGAATTCCTTTCGCCATAGAACTGTAGTGTCTTGGCTTCTCCCAGCTCTAGCAAATCCCCTTCACCGGCAGGGTGGTCAAGCCTCAGCGGCCCATACCCATCCATAACTTGATCCACCCCGGCAACAGCGTAGCTAGGTGGAACCGGTTTGAAGTGGTATCTTTGATCAGGTACTGGCGGTAAGACATGGCCGATCGCCGCCTTGAGCGTTAAGTAGCCCATCGTTTTGAAATGTAGCTCACAAGGTGTCGACTCTGTGATATAATCCACAGGGTAGAGAGGAGCCATCTGCGGATCCATAGGGGAGGGAGGAGCCATATGCGGATCCACAGGGGAGGGAGGAGCCATATGCGGATCCACATCTGCATCATCACCCGGCAGCTCCGTGGAAGCCACGCTGCTTTTTCGCTGAGATCCCTGGCCGGTAGCATCGAATGCAACTTCTTCTATCTGCGGATTAGCTTGGGGTTGGGTGACTGAGCCTAACATTATCATCCTCACTTGCTCCTCTAGCTTAGCAACGCGTTCTTGAACCACATCTTTTTTCCTCTGACGGCTTCTATCGGGATATTTCTTCGTTTCTGCAGGAAACCCAATACACCACGGCTTGCCACCTGGTATGGTTCGTGTTCGTCCTGGGTGTTCAGGATTCCCGAGGGCGCGTGTGAGCTGGTCCTTCTCTCTTTCGGGACGGAACTTCCCCTCTTCAACTTCCTTTGCAACATTTCTAAAGGCTTCGATGGGAAGTGGGTTTTCCTTATGTCTTTGTGTGTATATACAGAACCCTTGTGCGTCCAACGTGCCCCCATGCGTGTAAAACCAATCCCTTGACCGCTGGTTCCATTTCAGTACCTCTGGCTGGATCCCCTTTTCAATTAGGTCGTTCTCCCATTTCTCCCACTTAGGCCTGCCAGCCTTGTAGCCTCCTCGCCCCATGGTATGGAAGTACATCTTATTAGCAGCATTTTTCGTACTGGTGGCTGACCTTTTCTTTGCCCTCTCCGATGTCTTGTACTTCACAAATTCCTCCTAGTGGTCTTTTATCTTCTCATAGGGGCCATTGAAATCCGGAGTCTTCTCTTGCTTGACAAAGAAGTTGTCCAATTTCTTCTTGTAGTCGTTGAACTGTAGTGCCATCTTCTTAAGAGCCCACTTCTTGACTCTTCGCTGTACGCTATTCAGCTCGGGATCCTCAGGGTCTAGCCTGTCATTCTCACTATCAGAGTCAGCTGGCTCCGGTAAGATGAAATTTACCAGGAGCTTCCTAAACATCAGATTTTTTGATCTCGTGTCGACATAAGTAACTCCTTTGCCCCCTTTTGCAGGTTTCTTCCATTCTTGAGTGGTGATCGGGATGGTGTCCCTTACAATAACTCCACATTGACTTACAAACTTTTTTGCGTGAGCCTTGGGAGAAATCGGTTCGCCATCTAGAGCGATTTCCATGATGGTGCACCTTTCATGGTCTTCCATCTTTCTGGCCGCGCCTCGTTTAGTTCTGCCAGTAGAGTTTGTTGATCGGGAGGTCTAAAAGAAGAAACAACGTTAATATATGTATATGCACAAATCTGGAGGCTTGGTTAATTACTATATATACACATCGGCGCCGTGAGCTTCTCCCTCGTAGTCGTCACCTTCTCCCTCACCGGAGCCGTCTCCACGGTGGTCTTGCTCATCTTCCTCACCGGAGCCGTCTCCACGGGTTCGCTTGTCTCCCTCGCCGGATTGGTTTAGGTAAATAGAGGTGATATCGTCATCATCACGGATAATCTCCTCGACGAGGTATTCTTTTTCTAGGTCTTGTTCCATAGTTTCTGCAAAGACTTACAAGTTATTCTAATGCTATAAACACAACGAAGCAGTAATTAAGAATAATGCTCATTACATGATCAAATATTAGAGTTACACATATATATATAGGTACTAATTAAGGATAATGCTCAATACATAATCAAAGATCTGAGTTACACATATAGCTCGATCGGTCCCTAATACATCACACTAGAACCTCTCAACGGCGCCGACCGGGTCCTGAGCCGCGCCGGCTGAACACCCAAAGTCGACGACGGGACCCGGATTCCGCACCAAGGTGCGCGCCCCGGAAGATAACACCTCCCAGTGCCACCCCGGCGGAGCCCAGTCCCGAACTTCCCCCATCAGCTGCATCTGCTCTAAAATTGTCCTAGCTCCAGGACACGGAGGGCGCGGCATCGTATGCAAACTAACAAATATAATATTGAATTTGAATAAAGTACTTATGAATATATATATTAGTAACAAATATTACTACTTTTTTCTAACACATACTAATAAAGTACTTATGAATATGAATAAAAGTAAATAAATTTTTTCTAACACATACTAATAAAGTACTCACTACTTTTTTCTAACACATACTAATAAAGTACTAACTACTTTTTTCTATGTAAATAAACCTAACTAAATTTTCTAACTAAAATTTCTAACTAAAATTTCCTAACTAAATTTTCCATCTAAATAAACCTAACTACATAAAACCTAACTAAATTGTCTAACACAAATTTCCTAATTAAAATCTAACTAATTATCTAATTAAAATCTAACTAATTTGCACACATTAAAATTTAAACCTAACAAATTTAAACCTAAATATGTTAAAACCTAACAGATTTAAATCTAACTAAAATCTAACTAATTTTCTAACAAAACCTACCAAATTTAAACCTAAATATGAACTAATTAAAACAAAAAAAAGAGGCCGAGGGGGCGGCGCCTCACCTAGCTCTCTGCCGGCCGGCGGGCAGAGGGTAGCGGGCGGAGGGGCGGTGGAGGGGCCGGGCGCCGGGCGGCGGCGGCGCGGGAGGAGGCGAGGGGGCCGGGCAGCGCGGGCGGAGGGGGCCGGGCGGCGGCGGCGCGCGGACGCGAGGAGGAAGAGCAGCTGGCGGGCGGCGCACGCGGGCGGAGAGGGCGCGGGAGGAGGCGGCGCGGGAGGCGGCGCGGACGTCGGTGGCGGTGAGGACGGGCGGCGCGGGAGGAGGCGGCGGCGGCGCGGCGGAAAAAATGGGCAGCCTCACGGCGTCCTAACTTCTCCTCGCGCGCGGTCGATTGGGAAAGAAGGGGCACCCGCGGGAACATATATGGGGAGACCCTTTTGCACCGGTTCGTGGCTGGAACCGGTGCAAAAGAAGGTCAAAATTTTGGCTGAAATTTTTTGCCTTCTTCCCGCCTTTTTTCTCTGTTTCGCGCGGGATCGAGTTCACGCCACGACGTTGCGCGGGTTCCCGCCACGACGCCGCGCGGGACATTTTCCCGCCACGACGCCGCGCGGGATATTTCCCGTGCCACGCGACGCCGTGCGGGATATTTTCCCGCCACGACGCGCAGCGCGGAGATTCCCGCCTACACGCCCTCTATAAATAGTACGCCCCCGTCTCTCCCATTTCACTCATCATAGAACCCTAGCCCATTGCAAAATGCCCCCAAAGCCGCACCCGCCGCCGGTGGAGGTGGACCCACAGCTCGCGGAGATAGAGGAGTGGGAGGAACTGCAGCAGCAGCTGCGGCAGGAGGCGGCAGCCAGGAGGGCAGCAGTGGATGAGGTGGACCCGCAGCTCGCAGAGATAGAGGAGTGGGAGGAGGCGGCGCTAGCGGCTACCATAGAAGCATTTGAGAGGCAGAGTCCCCAGGAGCTGCATAAGCGGCCGCGTGTGGCGGATCTGGATAGTGAGGAGATGCATAAGCGTCGTCGTGAGGAGGAGCTGCGGTAGGAGGCGGCAGCCAGGAGGGCAGCAGCGGATGCGCGGAAGAACTAGTAGAAGTTGTTATTTTAGTTTAAATTTAGTTAATGTTAAATTTCAATAAAGTCGTTGTCGTTGTTTTAGTTTAAGTTTAGTTAATGTTAAATTTCAATAAAGTCGTTGTCGTTGTTTTAGTTTAAGTTTAGTTAATGTTAAATTTCAATAAAGTCGTTGTCGTTGTTTTAGTTTAAGTTTAGTTAATGTTAAATTTCAATAAAGTTGTTGTCGTTGTTTTACTTTAAGTTTAGTTAATGTATCTTGTTAAATTTCAATAAAGTCGTTGTCGTTGTTTTACTTTAAGTTTAGTTAATGTATCTTGTTAAATTTCAATAAAGTCGTTGTCGTTAGTTTATATACCCCTTTTATCCCGGTTCCCGGCTTGAACCGTTGCTAAAGATGGTGGATTAGTTTATATACCCCTTTTATCCCGGTTCCTGGCTTGAACCGGTGCTAAAGATGGTAGATTAGTTTATATACCCATTTTATCTCGGTTCCTGGCTGGAACCGGTGCTAAATATGGTGCCCCTTTTATCCCGGTTCCTGGCTGGAACCGGTGCTAAAGATGGGGGGGGGGCTAAATGCGGGGAGGCTTATCTGGTGTTTGCCTTATCTGGGGTGGCCTCATCTGGGGGGGGGGGGATTATCTGGAGGCACATTGCTATATATAGCCCCTCCGGGGAGAGTAGAGAGAGCAGCCCGAGAGCAGAGAGGGAGGAGAGGCAACGACCAAGAAGGAAAGAGCCTCTCCGGCGAAGTTTCTCGAAGATGTATTAGATGGCTGGCCGTCTTAGACATCTTCGGAAGCTTCGCCCGAGTAACTCTTCCCGCAAGCAAGCTAGGAGTCCCGCTCGGAAGCTGCTAGTATATACCCAACAACCAGTAGCTCAGGGTAAGGAGGGCTTCCCGGGAGCTGGTATATATATAACCCAACGACGGCGACATCGAAGGAAAGAGCCTCTCCGGCGGAGCTTCTCGAAGATGTCTTAGATGGCCGGCCGTCTGATACGTCTCCGACGTATCGATAATTTCTTATGTTCTATGCCATATTATTGATGATACCTACATGTTTTATGCACACTTTATGTCACATTCGTGCATTTTCTGGAACTAACCTATTAACAAGATGCCGAAGTGCCAGTTCTCGTTTTCTGCTGTTTTTGGTTTCAGAAATCCTAGTAACGAAATATTCTCGGAATTGGACGAAACGAAGACCCGGGGCCTATTTTTCCACGGAGCTTCCAGAAGACCGAAGAACATACGAAGTGGGGCCACGAGGTGGCGACACCACAAGGCGGCGCGGCCCAGGGGGGCCCGCGCCGCCCTATGGTGTGGCCCCCTTGTCTGGCCCCCGACTCTGCCCTTCCGCCTACTTAAAGCCTCCGTCGCGAAACCCCTGAGGCGAAAAAACCACGATACGGAAAACCTTCCAGAGACGCCGCCGCCGCCGATCCCATCTCGGGGGATTCTGGAGATCTCCTCCGGCACCCTGCCGGAGAGGGGATTCATCTCCCGGAGGACTCTACACCGCCATGGTCGCCTCCGGAGTGATGAGTGAGTAGTTCACCCCAGGACTATGGGTCCATAGCAGTAGCTAGATGGTTGTCTTCTCCTCATTGTGCTTCATTGTTGGATCTTGTGAGCTGCCTAACATGATCAAGATCATCTATCTGTAATTCTATATGTTGTGTTTGTCGGGATCCGATGGATAGAGAATACCATGTCATGTTAATTATCAAGTTATTACATATGTGTTGTTTATGATCTTGCATGCTCTCCGTTACTAGTAGAGGCTCGGCCAAGTTTTTACTTTTAACTCCAAGAGGGAGTATTTATGCTCGATAGTGGGTTCATGCCCGCATTGACACCTGGGACGAGTGACGAGAAAGTTCTAAGGTTGTGTTGTGCTTGTTGCCACTAGGGATAAAACATTGGCGCTATGTCCGAGGATGTAGTTGTTGATTACATTACGCACCATACTTAATGCAATTGTCCGTTGCTTTGCAACTTAATACTCGGAGGGGTTCGGACGATAACTCTGAAGGTGGACTTTTTAGGCATAGATGCGGTTGGATGGCGGTCTATGTACTTTGTCGTAATGCCCAATTAAATCTCACTATACTTATCATGTCATGTATGTGCATTGCTATGCCCTCTCTATTTGTCAATTGCCCGACTGTAATTTGTTCACCCAACATGCTTTTTTATCTTATGGGAGAGACACCTCTAGTGAACTGTGGACCCCGGTCCATTCTTTTAATACTGAAATACAAATCTGCTGCAATACTTGTTTTACTATTTTCTCTGCAAACAATCATCTTCCACACAATACGGTTAATCCTTTGTTACAGCAAGCCGGTGAGATTGACAACCTCACTGTTTCGTTGGGGCAAAGTACTTTGGTTGTGTTGTGCGGGTTCCACGTTGGCGCCGGAATCCCCGGTGTTGCGCCGCACTACATCCCGCCGCCATCAACTTTCAACGTGCTTCTTGGCTCCTCCTGGTTCGATAAACCTTGGTTTCTTTACGAGGGAAAACTTGCTGCTGTGCGCATCATACCTTCCTCTTGGGGTTGCCCAACGAACGTGTGAAATACACGCCATCAAGCACATTTTCACGGCGCCGTTGCCGGGAGATCAAGACACGCTGCAAGGGGAGTCTCCACTTCTCAATCTCTTTACTTTGTTTTTGTCTTGCTTTATTTTATTTACTACTTTGTTTGCTGCATTATATCAAAACACAAAAAAATTAGTTGCTAGCTTTACTTTATTTATTGTCTTGTTTGCTATATCAAAAACACAAAAAAATTAGTTTACTTGCATTTACTTTATCTAGTTTGTTTTATTTACTACTGTTAAAATGAGTAATCCTGAAGTTGAAGTTCGTTCATTTAAGCAACAAGGAGGAGAATGTTTAAAAGATGCTTGGTATAGAATTAGCGATGCCCATAATAGGTGCACTAAGAAACACTCCACCACTATCCTACTCAGGAATTTTTATGTTGGTATCTCTAGCTGGAATAGATATGTTCTTGATTGTCTCGCGGGAGGTAACTTCCTAGGCGCTCCCGCTTTAGAAGCTAGCTGCATTATTGAGAATTTATTTGGAACACCACCTGTTAATGAAACTAAAATTGAAACCTCCCTTGAGGATGTTATGAAAAAATTGGAAACCATAGAGAAAAATTTTCCGAGTGTTGAAACTAAGTTGGAGATATTACTTGATAAAACTGATGAACTTGATAAATCCTTAGGGGGAATTGATGAAAGAATTAGTGTCTTAGGAACTTGTGTTGACCATGATAATCAAATTAATAGGATTGGCGAACTTGAAAAAGCTATGGGAACCTTGGGTTCAACCTTTTCATCTTTACAGTTTAGAGAGAAAGCTTATGTGGGAAAGGAGCAAAAGTTTATGTATGTCTCTAAAATGCCTAAACCAAAGAAATATTATTATAGGCCTAAAATTGACAAAGCCCCTAGTACCACCACAAATGGGGGAGCTTATGATATCAATGCTTCGTCTCGCGATAATACTTGAGATACACTTTCTGCGCCTAGCTGAAAGGCGTTAAAGAAAAGCGCTTATGGGAGACAACCCATGTTTTTACTCCAGTATTTTTGTTTTATATTTGTGTCTTGGAAGTTTTTTACTACTATAGCAACCTCTCCTTATCTTAGTTTTATGTTTTGTTGTGCCAAGTAAAGTCTTTGATAGAAAAGTAAGTACTAGATTTGGATTACTGCGCAGTTCCAGATTTCTTTGCTGTCACGAATCTGGGTCTATCTCCCTGTAGATAGCTCAGAAAATTAAGCCAATTTACGAGCATGATCCTCGGATATGTACGCAACTTTCATTCAATTTGAGCATTTTCGTTTGAGCAAGTCTGGTGGCCTAATAAAATCCATCTTTACGGACTGTTCTGTTTTGACAGATTCTGTCTTTTATTTCGCATTGCCTCTTTTGCTATGTTGGATGAATTTCTTTGATCCATTAATGTCCAGTAGCTTTATGCAATGTCCAGAAGTGTTAAGAATGATTGTGTCACCTCTGAACATGTGAATTTTTATTATGCACTAACCCTCTAATGAGTTGTTTCGAGTTTGGTGTGGAGGAAGTTTTCAAGGATCAAGAGAGGAGTATGATGCAATATGATCAAGGAGAGTGAAAGCTCTAAGCTTGGGGATGCCCTGGTGGTTCACCCCTGCATATTCTAAGAAGACTCAAGCGTCTAAGCTTGGGGATGCCCAAGGCATCCCCTTCTTCATCGACAAAATTATCAGGTTCCTCCCCTGAACCTATATTTTTATTCCGTCACATCTTATGCACTTTGCTTGGAGCGTCGGTTTGTTTTTGTTTTTGTTTTGTTTGAATAAAATGGATCCTAGCATTCACTTTATGGGAGAGAGACACGCTCCGCTGTAGCATATGGACAAATATGTCCTTAGGTTCTACTCATAGTATTCATGGCGAAGTTTCTTCTTCGTTAAATTGTTATATGGTTGGAATTGGAAAATGATACATGTAGTAAAATGCTATAATGTCTTGGATAATGTGATACTTGGCAATTGTTGTGCTCATGTTTAAGCTCTTGCATCATATACTTTGCACCCATTAATGAAGAAACACTTAGAGCTTGTTAATTTGGTTTGCATATTTGGTTTCTCTAGAGTCTAGATAACATCTAGTATTGAGTTTTGAACAACAAGGAAGACGGTATGGAGTCTTATAATGTTTACCATATGTCTTTTATGTGAGTTTTGCTGTACCGTTCATCCTTGTGTTTGTTTCAAATAACCTTGCTAGCCTAAACCTTGTATCGAGAGGGAATACTTCTCATGCATCCAAAATACTTGAGCCAACCACTATGCCATTTGTGTCCACCATACCTACCTACTACATGGTATTTACCCGCCATTCCAAAGTAAATTGCTTGAGTGCTACCTTTAAAATTCCATCATTCACCTTTGCAATATATAGCTCATGGGACAAATAGCTTAAAAAACTATTGTGGTATTGAATATGTACTTATGCACTTTATCTCTTATTAAGTTGCTTGTTGTGCGATAACCATGCTTCGGGGACGCCATCAACTATTCTTTGTTGAATATCATGTGAGTTGCTATGCATGTCCGTCTTGTCCGAAGTAAGAGAGATCTACCACCTTTATGGTTGGAGCATGCATGTTGTTAGAGAAGAACTTTGGGCCGCTAACTAAAGCCATGATTCATGGTGGAAGTTTCAGTTTGGACATATATCCTCAATCTCATATGAGAATAATAATTGTTGCCACATGCTTATGCATTAAAGAGGAGTCCATTATCTGTTGTCCATGTTGTCCCGGTATGGATGTCTAAGTTGAGAATAATCAAAAGCGAGAAATCCAAAATGCGAGCTTTCTCCTTAGACCTTTGTACAGGCGGCATGGAGGTACCCCATTGTGACACTTGGTTAAAACATGTGCATTGCAAAGATCCGGTAGTCCAAGTTAATTAGGACAAGGTGCGGGCACTATTAGTATACTATGCATGAGACTTGCAACTTGTAAGATATAATGTACATAACTCATATGCTTTATTACTACCGTTGACAAAATTGTTTCATGCTTTCAAAATAAAAGCTCTAGCACAAATACAGCAATCGATGCTTTCCTCTTTGAAGGACCATTCTTTTTATTTTTATGTTGAGTCAGTTCACCTATCTCTCTCCACCTCAAGAAGCAAACACTTGTGTGAACTGTGCATTGATTCCTACATATTTGCATATTGTACTTGTTATATTACTCTATGTTGACTATTATCCATGAGATATACATGTTACAAGTTGAAAGCAACCGCTGAAACTTAATCTTCCTTTGTGTTGCTTCAATACCTTTACTTTGATTTATTGCTTTATGAGTTAACTCTTATGCAAGACTTATTAATACTTGTCTTGAAGTACTATTCATGAAAAGTCTTTGCTATATGATTCACTTGTTTACTCATGTCATTACCATTGTTTTGATCGCTGCATTCACTACATATGTTTACAAATAGTATGATCAAGGTTATGATGGCATATCACTTCAGAAATTATCTTTGTTATCGTTTTACTCGCTCGGGACGAGCAGAACTAAGCTTGGGGATGCTGATACGTCTCCGACGTATCGATAATTTCTTATGTTCTATGCCATATTATTGATGATACCTACATGTTTTATGCACACTTTATGTCACATTCGTGCATTTTCTGGAACTAACCTATTAACAAGATGCCGAAGTGCCAGTTCTCGTTTTCTGCTGTTTTTGGTTTCGAAATCCTAGTAACGAAATATTCTCGGAATTGGACGAAACGAAGACCCGGGGGCCTATTTTTCCACGGAGCTTCCGGAAGACCGAAGAACATACGAAGTGGGGCCACGAGGTGGCGACACCACAAGGCGGCGCGGCCCGGGGGGCCCGCGCCGCCTATGGTGTGGCCCCTCGTCCGGCCCCCGACTCTGCCCTTCCGCCTACTTAAAGCCTCCGTCGCGAAACCCCCGAGGCGAAAAAACCACGATACGGAAAACCTTCCGGAGACGCCGCCGCCGCCGATCCCATCTCGGGGGATTCACGGAGATCTCCTCCGGCACCCTGCCGGAGAGGGGATTCATCTCCCGGAGGACTCTACACCGCCATGGTCGCCTCCGGAGTGATGAGTGAGTAGTTCACCCCCGGACTATGGGTCCATAGCAGTAGCTAGATGGTTGTCTTCTCCTCATTGTGCTTCATTGTTGGATCTTGTGAGCTGCCTAACATGATCAAGATCATCTATCTATAATTCTATATGTTGTGTTTGTCGGGATCCGATGGATAGAGAATACCATGTCATGTTTATTATCAAGTTATTACATATGTGTTGTTTATGATCTTGCATGCTCTCCGTTACTAGTAGAGGCTCTGGCCAAGTTTTTACTTTTAACTCCAAGAGGGAGTATTTATGCTCGATAGTGGGTTCATGCCTGCATTGACACCTGGGACGGTGACAGAAAGTTCTAAGGTTGTGTTGTGCTTGTTGCCACTAGGGATAAAACATTGGCGCTATGTCCGAGGATGTAGTTGTTGATTACATTACGCACCATACTTAATGCAATTGTACTGTTGCTTTGCAACTTAATACTGGAGGGGGTTCGGACGATAACCTGAAGGTGGACTTTTTAGGCATAGATGCAGTTGGATGGCGGTCTATGTACTTTGTCGTAATGCCCAATTAAATCTCACTATATTTATCATGTCATGTATGTGCATTGCTATGCCCTCTCTATTTGTCAATTGCCCGACTGTAATTTGTTCACCCAACATGCTTTTATCTTATGGGAGAGACACCTCTAGTGAACTGTGGACCCCGGTCCATTCTTTTAATACTGAAATACAAATCTGCTGCAATACTTGTTTTACTATTTTCTCTGCAAACAATCATCTTCCACACAATACGGTTAATCCTTTGTTACAGCAAGCCGGTGAGATTGACAACCTCACTCGTTTCGTTGGGGCAAAGTACTTTGGTTGTGTTGTGCAGGTTCCACGTTGGCGCCGGAATCCCCGGTGTTGCGCCGCACTACATCCCGCCGCCATCAACCTTCAACGTGCTTCTTGGCTCCTCCTGGTTCGATAAACCTTGGTTTCTTTCTGAGGGAAAACTTGCTGCTGTGCGCATCATACCTTCCTCTTGGGGTTGCCCAACGAACGTGTGAAATACACGCCATCACCGTCTTAGACATCTTCGGAAGCTCCGCCCGAGAACTCTTCCCGCAAGCACAGAGAGAGAGAGGAGAGGCAACGACCAGGAAGTTTTCCTTTTCATCGCACGAAAAATCCATTTTTCATTTTCGAGGTGCCGAAAGGGGGTGTTTTGTGAAGCATTTTGCAAAAATAGTAGACCACCTAAGATGGATAATTTCCAAACCTGTGTATCTGGAAAAATAATAAACTTGGATAATTGCATTTAGGTCAAACGACCAATGTTACTGATACATCACAACAAATGCTTCACAATATGAGCTCAAGGTACAGGATAATAATTAATACATTATGATCGCTTCGACCGTAACCATGGAGCATCTTCAGCATTTAACGCGATGGTTGGATCAATGTTCACTGGGAAGGGCAGAATTTCAGCAAACTTATTATAATCTTCTCACATGTCTGTCTTGTCCTCGACTCCCACGATGGTTCTTTTCCCTGAAAGAACTATGTGACGCTTTGGCTCATCGGATGAGCTCGTTTCCTTATGTTTTATTTTCTTCGGTCTGGAGGACATGTCCTTCACATAGAAAACCTGAGCCACATCATTGGCTAGGACGAATGGTTCGTTCCTGTAACCAAGATTGTTGAGATCCACTGTTGTCATTCCATACAGCTGGTCTACCTTTACCCCTTTTCCATCCAGCTTGAACCATTTGCACCGAAACAAAGGGATCTTAAAAGAAGGTCCATAGTCAAGTTCCCATATCTCCTCTATGTAACCATAATATGTGTCCTTTTGACCATTGTTAGTGTTTGTTGCATCAATGCAGACACCACTGTTTTGGTTGGTGCTCTTTTTATCTTGGGCGAACGTGTAGAAGGTATTTCCATTTATCTCGTACCCCTGGAAATTCAGTACAGTCGAAGATGGTGACCCGGCCAACAAGTACAACTGATCTCCAATATCGTTGTTATTAATGAGATGTGTTCGGAGCCAACAGCCGAATGTCTGCATATGTTTATGTGTAATCCAGTCTTCAGACTGCCCCGGATGTTGGGAGCGTACAATATTCTTGTGTTCAGTGATATACGGGGCCACCAAGGTGGAACTTTGTAGAACTGTGTAGTGTGCTTGAGTGAAAGAAATTCCGTCCCTACATATCATTGATTTCCTTCCTAGCGTGCCTTTTCCACTTAGTCGCCCCTCATGTCGCGATTTAGGAACACCAATCGACTTAAGGTCAGGAATAAAGTAAACACAGAACTCAATGACCTCCTCTGTTCCATAGCTCTTGGAGATGCTTCCTTCTGGCCTAGCACGGTTATGAACATATTTTTTTAAGACCCCCATGAACCTCTCGAAGGGGAACATATTGTGTAGAAAAACAGGACCGATGATGGCAATCTCTTCGACAAGGTGAACCAGGAGATGCGTCATAATATTAAAGAAAGATGGTGGAAACACCAACTCAAAACTAACAAGACATTGCACCACATCCTTCTGTAACCTTGGAAGACTAGCTGAATCGATTACCTTCTAAGATATTGCATTAAGGAATGCACATAGCTTCACAATGGGTATTTGTTGACTGCCAAAACCCACCGGCGGGCAGCGGCCTTGTCAACACTGTAGAGCCGGGGGGAGCCTAGAGCTGCGGCTGGCTGAGACCCCTCCGAGCGACGGCCCGCAATGCTCTTCTGGTCACACGCGGCGTTGCGAAGTGCAAGGGCGTGCCACCTGACCTATACCTGGTCGGGAAGGTGATGAGAGTGCCTCGCTTAGTTTCTGCAGGGGCATACATGTAAACATTAAATACGAGCCTCGATCGGCTCTCGGGTTATCTCGTGAATCGGCTCAAAGAGCCGATCCACCCATGATCCGTGCGGGGTGCACGAATACTTGGCGGTCCTGCTTGATCAAGATGAAGCTAATGAGATCTACGACGATTTAGGGTTTTCACCGCATAACCGGATCATCCTACTCCGAGGTTGGGCCTTGCGGCCACGCACGGTGCTCGTAAGCCGATCCTAAACAAGGCCGGAAAACCAACATGAAGTTGATCCTAGGAACATCCCGTTTAGGACTTGCGAACGCCACCCTACGTGCCACTGGATCCTCCCCCCCATTGTAAGGCCAAACTATTGCGGATATTAAACTAATCCTTGTAGAACAAGGAGCAATCGTAACGGATCAGATCTACTAAATAATGATCAAGCGGGGTGCCGCCCCCACACCTGAGATAGGCGTGAGGGCGGCTAGATATGCAAGGGTTGCACTACGTAAGCATGCTTAAACGAAGAACAATGCTAACCCTAACACATCTAATGATAACTACGTTGCTCGCCATCAAAAGCGCTTCGATACGAGCAACGCATGAACAACGTGGGGCTTGTGCTGCCTAGATCGCAAGATGCGATCTAGGCAGCATGTCGCTACCTGATAGAAACCCTCGAGACGAAGGAGTTGGCGATGCGCCGAGATTGGTTTGTTTTTGGGGTTGAACGTGAGTTGTTGTTTATTCCATAAACCCTAGGTACATATTTATAGTCCAGGGGACTTTCTAAGGAGGGCGTGCACTAAACCGTGCACGAGTAAGATTCTATCTCTAAACTAAAATAGTAAACTACTAAATAAAGATACACGGGCAATTCAGCCCAAAACCCTTTGTGTCAGGCCGCCTTAGAATTCTTCTATATATAATCTTCCAAGCCCGGCCCACCTCTGGATTTGTCTAAAATCTGGTGATAACACATGCCCCCCTGGTTTTGGAAATAACATTTCCAAAATCATTATGCTTTCCCTTCGAAGGGTCATGTCGCAGCAGAGCAGAGCCGTTACAGCATCCGTCATCATTATGCCCTGTCTTCTCAGCTTCTCTAAAAACTCTGACAGCTTTAGCATCGATCCCTTGGAAGTTGTAATGGCATTAATTCTTCACCAGATTTCCCATTATTTAAACGCGCCGACTGGTTAGCTCTCTCTCTATCCTCTTATTCCATCCCAGCTATCGGCACCAAAAAACCCTCTCCTCCTGTAGCAATGTCTTCCTCTTCCTCTTCCTTCTCAAAGCTCTTCCCCCAATCTTCGCCGAAGAAGAAGAACGAGGACAGCCTCCACCCCGCAGTGAATCCCTTCTCCTCTGACAAGGAGGAAAAAGAAGGAGAAGCAGCGAAGGCCAAAGCTTCTCCTTCCGCCCAGCTCCCGCCGAAGAAGCGCTCCCGCATGTGGGCGGACAGCGAGGACGAAGATGATGACGAAGAGGAAGAGGGGGAGGATGACTCCTCCTCCTCCATCGGGTACCCGCCGACCAAGCGCTTCCGCTCCTGGGCGGACAGCGAGGATGATGATGATGACGAGGAGGAAGAGGCTCCGGCCAAGGGCTGGGGCAGCAGCAACGAGGAGCTCCCTGGGAGCAGCGCCGACGACACCGACGGCGGTGATGACGAGGACAGCGACGACTAGTAGTATAGGACTAGTGGTAGCAGTGCACTAGGCACCAGATCCCTCTTTTGAGAGCCATCGGCTCTTTCTTGTAAAGCCGCTCCTTGGAATTAATGAAATTGTTCTTTCTATTCATCCTTTAATCGCTCCAATTCCATTCCTTCCGTTTGTCATGTTGAGACCGATAGCAATGCGTCGGACTTCTCTCCTTTTCTTGCAGCAACAGCACAGTTCAAGCCCTGTACTAGACGACGGCTTTTCCTTCCCAGTTCCTCTCTGAGACGACTATGATGCAGCCGCCACCGAGGTGACTCTGACCGGCTCTTAAAAACAGGGCATCTTCCAAGCTTGTTGCCCCCCAAGTCTTAGCCGAGGCAAAACAGAGCTGTATGGACCTGGGCTCGATCATGTCTGAGGGAGCTCTTTACGCCAAGCTAGCCGATTTGAACATAAATCGGCTTCTCAAAGCAGAGAGCCTTCAAGGCGATCTGCCCCCCGAGCTTTTCAGTTCCTGCCGGCCAGAAAAGGTTCCTTTCCTTTGATGGATCTAATGTCATCCATCCTTGACCTGATCCGTTCGCCCACGCTGCTTCTGATACTGCTCTTGAAGGAAACTCTCTTGAGTTGATGGCCATGCATCGGCTCTCATGTCCTTAAGTCGATGCCTGCTGCATCGGCTGTGCTCGAAAATTTTCGAATTTTCACTTTATTACGGCCGACCTGTGCATCGGCCCCCATATTCCAATACCCATCAACAAAAGATGAGATGCTTCTGTTGCATATCCTCGTATTTTCATATACCTGGGTGCCCCCCCGAGCCGATTCGGTCAAGAAAATTGATGGTATCGGCTCTGTTGGATAACATGTTGAACCCAGGCAGAAAGGTAGGTGAGGATAATTTTGGCCGATTGCTGGAATCGGCCTCCACGTTGCTTGCTCGTTGAAGGTCTTGTAAGTTCCCTTCGTAAATTTTTTGGGGCCGATCACAAGGATCAGCCTCTCCTGGTTTGCTCATTGGTTTGATCTTGCTACTTGGTCAGGCTGGATGAAACCAACCCAACCTCTGACTTGATGCGCTTGCTGTCGTCCACCTTGAGTGCTCCGTAGAGTCGTGGAGGGCTAAGCTATGTCGGCAAGACGAGTACCATGTTTGTGCCAGCCGATGTCTCATCATCGGCTTTCCTCTGTTTGGGGCGCCACTCCATTTTCCGTGGACGACCCTCTTCATCCAGGGTTCGCTGAACTTTTGCAGCCAGATCAGGCCGTGCCTTCCTTAGCGTATGCAGGTACAACCTTTCGGCCTCCTCCAGGCCGCGCAATCGCTGAACCCTGCGCTTTTGGGAACGGCTGAGTCCGTCGGGGCACCACCTTGGCCGGTGGTACTGTCTTCTTCCACTTCTCCCTCGTCCTCCGAATCCTCAAGATCTGCCCAACGAGGTGACTCGGCGCGTTTGCTTTGTGACGGGAGAGGCCCTAGGCGCTCGAACACGGACACGTTGGCTGCCTCCTTCTTTTTCGATTGCATTCTGGGCAATTGCCGATTGTGGGCAATCGGCACATTCCTGAATCCCAGCAGTGTCTGAAGAAGGGGCAGTCCCAATGCCTGGCGTTGTCGTCTTGCTCCCTTGATGCTTCCGTGGCATAGCGCTCGTGCTCCTCCTCATCGTGATCCTGCCGACGATATCTTCTGGCTTCTCTAGCCAAACGATCTTCTCTATCACCGTAATTGGGTCGCCGGCGTTGACCATACTGACTAACATATTTGTTGAGGAGGTGATCAGAGAGGGGTCGCTGATATCTTATATTCTTCACCTCTCCCTCCGTGACATAGCGCTTGCCATCATGACGGAGCCGATCGCGTGGAGCGGCCTCTTCTGTATCCTTGCTGTGAGAGCAGCTGCCCTCATCTCCATCTTTGCCGAGTGGTTTCCGGGTCCTACCATGTTGATGCTGAACGAGGGACCTGGCCGGCAACCTTCGGGGTAGGTGATTTCCACCATGTTAACGGCGGGGAAGGGTTGGGTGTCGACCTTCATGGCGTACTGGTTGAAAATTAGCCGCCCCTTCTCTATCGCCGCTTGGATGTGCTGACGCCACACCCGGCAGTCGTTGGTGGCATGGGAAAGCGAGTTGTGGAATTTGCAATACGGCTTTCCATTTAGCTCTTTCGCCGTGGGGAACTTGAGACCTTCAGGAACCGTCAACTGTTTCTCCTTGAGCAGGAGGTCGAAGATTTGTTCAGTCTTGGTTACGTCAAAATCAAGTCCCCTGGGCGGCCCTGGTGGCTTTACCCATTTGCAGGCCACAGGGGTTCCCCCCTGAGTCCACTCAGCCACTGCTATCTCTTGGCCTCCCGCAGGCACTTCATCCTCTTCCGTATCGACCATAACTATTGCACGTTTGAATTTGTCTTGGTACAGGTCGGGGTGGCGCTGTTCATATGCTGATAGTTTCTGAACCATGTGCGCCAGCGAGGGATAATCTGCTTGGGAGGCCATGTCCTTGAGCTGTGTTGCAAGGCCTGCTACTGCCAACTCGACTGCTTCCTTTTCGGTTATACGAACCGAATAACATCGGTTCCTAAGATTCCTGAAGCGGCTGGATGTATTCTGTCACCGTCTCCCCGCGCTTCGACGTAGTTGTGCTAGATCGGCAATGCCAGACTCGGAAGCTTCTGAATGGTATTGCATATGGAACTGTTCTTCCAATTGCTTCCAAGACTGGATGGAATTCGCTGGCAGAGAGGTGTACCATCCAAAAGCCGATCCCGTGAGGGACTGTGAAAAGAGCCTCACGCGTAGCTGGTCCGACACTGAAGCCGGTCCTAGTTGAGCCAAATATCGGCTGACGTGCTCGATGGAGCTGGAGCCATCTGACCCACTGAATTTGGAGAAGTCAGGGAGCCGATATTTAGGTGGCAGCGGGATCATCTCGTAATCGTCGGGGTACGGCTTGGAATAGCCGACTGCCCTTCTTTTCGGCATCATGCCGAACTGGTCTCTCAGTATGGTACTGATCCGATCCACTGTGCTGGCCGTAGGAGTTGCACTGCGAAGATTTGCCGGGGTGGCGTACTTGGCCTGCCATGTTTGCTTTTCCAGCTCTGAGCCAGCTGCAGGAGCTGGGCTCGGGAGTTTCGTCGGTGTGGCGTATTTAGTTAGCCACGTCTGCTCTGTCGCCGACGTTCCTCCTGTCTTCGCCGGAGTCCCCGACATTGTGGCCTGGTTTGTGAGTGCCCAGTCACCACAATCCGGCACATACATGCACGCGTATCCATGAGGGATCTCCTTAGGCACCTCCATTAAGAACTGGTAGTCACTGGGGTCGCCACCAGTGCAGCAGACGAGGAATGCCGGTGTAGTCGGCACTTCAGCTGGTGCTGCCAACGCAAACGGCAGCGGTGGACGGGACCTGGAAAGGCAACTCTCCTTGATGAGTCCCGAGAGCTGGTCCCGACGGCGAGTGCCGGTGGCTCATGATCTCTGGATCACGCGCGAGCGACACGCTCCGGCACGTTGACCAAGTTCTCGAGTGGCGGTGTAGCGAATGAGCCACCGGGTAGTTGATCTCCTGCCGCGGACCCACGGTGCGTTCCTCCGACGGGGAAGAGAGGTCTATCCCATCGAGTGCACCTTCCGGTGAGAACCCCTTCCATCCGATGCCACCGAACGGGTTCTCCGAAAAGAGCCGATGAGGTCGGCTTCGAGGGTAGCCTTGATCTCGTTGTATTGCTTCTTGAGGTCGTCGAGCGGATCCTCGTAGGTGATCGGCGTGCCATCCGCCATCTCGGATGTAGATGGCGATGTGGTTGATGTAGACGAGTGTCCCACCGGGCGTGCCGGAATGTGTTGATCGCCAAAACCCACCGGCGGGCAGCGGCCTTGTCAACACCGTAGAGCCGGGGGAGCCTAGAGCTGCGGCTGGCTGAGACCCCTCCGAGCGACGGCCCGCAATGCTCTTCCGGTCACACGCGGCGTTGCGAAGTGCAAGGGCGTGCCACCTGACCTATACCTGGTCAGGAAGGTGATGAGAGTGCCTCGCTTAGTTTCTGCAGGGCATACATGTAAACATTAAATACGAGCCTCGATCGGCTCTCAGGTTATCCTGTGAATCGGCTCAAAGAGCCGATCCACCCATGATCCGTGCGGGGTGCACGAATACTTGGCGGTCCTGCTTGATCAAGATGAAGCTAATGAGATCTACGACGATTTAGGGTTTTCACCGCATAACCGGATCATCCTACTCCAGGTTGGGCCTTGCGGCCACGCACGGTGCTCGTAAGCCGATCCTAAACAAGGCCGGAAAACCAACATGAAGTTGATCCTAGGAACATCCCGTTTAGGACTTGCGAACGCCACCCTACGTGCCACTCGGATCCTCCCCCCATTGTAAGGCCAAACTATTGCGGATATTAAACTAATCCTTGTAGAACAAGGAGCAATCGTAACGGATCAGATCTACTAAATAATGATCAAGCGGGGTGCCGCCCCACACCTGAGATAGGCGTGAGGGCGGCTAGATATGCAAGGGTTGCACTACGTAAGCATGCTTAAACGAAGAACAATGCTAACCCTAACACATCTAATGATAACTACGTTGCTCGCCATCAAAAGCGCTTCGATACGAGCAACGCATGAACAACGTGGGGCTTGTGCTGCCTAGATCGCAAGATGCGATCTAGGCAGCATGTCGCTACCTGATAGAAACCCTCGAGACGAAGGAGTTGGCGATGCGCCGAGATTGGTTTGTTTTTGGGGTTGAACGTGAGTTGTTGTTTATTCCATAAACCCTAGGTACATATTTATAGTCCAGGGGACTTTCTAAGGAGGGCGTGCACTAAACCGTGCACGAGTAAGATTCTATCTCTAAACTAAAATAGTAAACTACTAAATAAAGATACACGGGCAATTCAGCCCAAAACCCTTTGTGTCAGGCCGCCTTAGAATTCTTCTATATATAATCTTCCAAGCCCGGCCCAGCTCTGGATTTGTCTAAAATCTGGTGATAACAGTATTCGAACATTTTCCGGCAGAAGCCCCCTCAGTGCAACCGGAAGCAACTGCGTCATAATAATGTGGCAGTCATGCGACTTCAGGTTTTAGAATTTTTTCTCTGCCATATTTATAATTCCCTTTATATTTGATGAGAATCCAGACGGCACCTTGATACTGTAAAGGACTTCAAAAAAGATTTCCTTCTCTGCTTTGGTAAGAGCGTAGCTGGCAGGACTTAAGCAACTCCCTGTATCCGTCTTATAATTCTGTTCTTGCTTGTTTTTTGGGACTTTCATACGATACTGGTCCTCCCGTGCTTCTGGTGTATCTTTTGTCTTCCCATACACGCCTAAGAAGCCTAGCAGGTTCACGTAAAGATTTTTCGTCACGTGCATCATGTCGATTGAAGAGCGAACCTCTAGGACTTTCCAATAGGGTAGATTCCAAAATATAGATTTTTTCTTCCACATGGGTGCGTGTCCTGTAACGACGTCATTCGAAACAGATTGACCGCCAGGACCCTTTCCAAAGATTACTTTTATGTCCTTGACCATATCAAGTAAAGCATCACCGGTACGGAGTTCAGGCTTCTCCCGGTGATCTGCCTCACCTCTGAAATGATTGCCTTTCTTTCTGACGGGGTGCCTCTTTGAAAGAAATCGACGATGCCCCAGGTACACAACCTTCTTACATTTATTCAAATATGCACCTTCGGTCTCATCTAAACAGTGCGTGCATGCATTGTATCCCTTGTTTGTCTGTCCTGAAAGGTTACTAAGAGTAGGCCAATCATTGATGGTCACGAAAAGCAACGCTCGTAGGTTAAATGACTCCTGTTTATACTCATCCCATGCTTGTACACCTGGTTTGCTCCACAACTGTAAGAGTTCTTCAAATAATGGCCGTAGGTACACATCAATGTCGTTGCCGGGTTGCTTTGGGCCTTAGATGAGCACTGACATCATAATGAACTTCCGCTTCATGCACAACCAAGGCGGAAGGTTATAGATACATAGATTTACAAGCCAGGTGCTATGACTGCAGCTCTGCTCCCCAAAAGGATTCATTCCATCTGTACTTAGACCAAACCTTAAGTTCCTCGCGTCATCTGCAAAGTCCGGGAACTCTCTATCGATTGTCCTCCACTGCGACCCATCAGCGGGGTGTCTCAGCATCTCGTTTTTCTTACGGTCTTCTTTGTGCCATCGCAACAACCTGGCATGCTCTTTATTTCTGAACAGACGTTTCAACCCTGGTATTATAGGAGCATACCACATAACCTTGGCAGGAACCCTCTTCCTAGGGGGCTCGCCCTCAACATCACCAGGGTCATTTCGCCTGATCTTATACCGCAGTGCAATGCATACCGGGCATTTTTCCAAATCTTCGTACTCAGCGCGGTAGAGGATGCAGTTATTAATGCATGCATGTATCTTCAGCACCTCTAATCCTAGAGGGCAGAGAACCTTCTTTGCTTCGTACGTACTGTCAGGCAATTCGTTATCCTTTGGAAACCTACTCTTCATTATTTTCAGTAACTTCTCAAATGGCTTGTCACATATACCAGCCTCTGCCTTCCATTGTAGCAACTCCAGTGTGGCACCGAGCTTTGTGTTGCCATCTTCGCAATTTGGGTATAACTTTTTTTTTTGTGATCATCTAACATGCCCTTTAACTTTCGCTTCTCGTTTTCAGTTTCTGCTTCTCTGTGTGCATCAGCGATGGCCCGGCGAAGATCATCATCAATGGGCTCATCTGATGCCTCTTCATCTTCATCTTCACCTCCTCCTGCCTCTTCATCTTCATCATGCCCCATTGTAGTATCACCGCAGTTAGGGTATATATCATCATCCTCTTCTTCTTCTTCGTTGTCTTCCATCATAACCCCTCTTTCTCCATGCTTGGTCTAACAATTATAGCTGGGCACGAAACCTTTCCAAAGCAGGTGGGAGTGAATGACTTGCCAGTCAGGGTATTGCGTTAAGTTCCAGCAACTAACACATGGACAACACATAAAACCATCCGCATGTAGGTTTTCCGTAGCCACACGGATAAATTCTTTCAGGCCCGAAGTGAACTCGGGTAGGCGTCGGTCAACGTACATCCATTGCCGCCAGTTCATCTACATCAAATAATTAAGTTTATCAAAAAACCATTACAAAACATCATAATATATATAAATAGTGGAAATTAGCACCGTACAAATAAAAGGGTAAAGTTGCTTAACCTTCATCGAGGAGGAAAGAAAGAGGAGAAAGCTTAAGTGTCGCTCCGGCACCTCTTATCATTTTTGTTTTGTCTAAAATCAAGCGGCATCATTCTTTCAGACATTTCATCGAGCACCTTATGTGCATGCCAAAGAAAAGCAAGCAAACACTCAACACACACACCTTTCTCCAAGAAAAAATGAAGTGAGTTGGCTGGTTGGGGGTGAGCTGAATATATAGGGCAAAGGGACCTTTAGCACCGGTTCGTGTTACGAACCGGTGCACGAACCAGTGCTAAAGGTCCCACGAACGTCCAGCCCGCACGAACCGGTGCTAATGACCCCCTTTATCACCGGTTCGTGCCAAATTCGATGCAAAAGCTCTTTGAGGCAAAAAAAAACCAAAGCCCTTGTTTCTACTAGTGGAGCGGGCCACAAAATCCTTCAGTCCCGGTTTGTATCCCAAACCGGGACAAATGGTGCCTAACGAACTGGGACCAATGGGTGCCGTACGCTTGGGCGGATTCGGGGTGACGTGGCCAGGCCTTTAGTCCCGGCTCAGGACACGGCCGGGACTAAAGGGGCTTGACGAAAGGTATGTTTTCTACTAGTGAGATAGTTCCATACTAAAACAAGAGTTTTACTCAAAACTAAAGCCAAGTGGAGAACCAACATGTGGTTGGGTGGTTAGGAGGCCATCTAAGCCCCAGTTTTACCGCTTTGGTGTTTAATAAAGGCGGAATATTATTTCGGTGGGAGACGATGTTTCAGTCGATAGCGAGGTGCATGCGATGACTACGTCAATCTCAAGACCCGTCGGAACAGGTTCTTGAACTCAACCTCTTCATAGGATGAGTGTTTCGCAAAAAAAAAAAAAAAACCAAAGCCAAATGTCTAATATGGCAAATTGACCGTTCGGGTTACTGCTAGATAGGAGTAGTATTTTATTTTGTGTCACAGCCTTTCTCTTATTTCAAGAATTGCGGAACTGATTTGGCCGGTTTGGTTCAGGACTTAGATTCCGGATGTTTTTAGGAAGTGAAACACGTGTACGTGAATCGTGAAAGGATTTGAACCATGGGGTTAGCTTCCTTGGACCCCTAGCTAGGTCGTTACAATCACGATCGTCGGAATTAACCCACCGCCGCCATGTCCGCCTCGACCTCGAGGCCACCGGCCAGCCGTTGGGGGGACCTGCCGACGGACCTGCTAGGTGACATCTCCACCCGCCTGGATAACGTCGCCGACTTTGACCGGTTCCACGCCATCTGCAGGCCGTGGCGCGACCTGCATCTCCACACTAGTGGAAAACAGGGCTTCCGTGGGAGCCTTTTGTCGCGGGCGCGCCTGCACCCGCGACAAATGGCCTGGCCACGTCGCCCCGAAACCATGTGGAGCGCGCGGAGGCTTTTGTCGCGGCCTTTTGTCGCGGGCCGTACTACGACCCGCGACAAAAGGGTTAGGAGCGACGTGGCCACCCTCTTTGTCGCGGGTCGTAATACGGCCCGCGACAAAATGTCCCCCCTATATATATATAGAAGCATCCAGCCACCCCCCCACCTCATTTTTTCCTTGGTGGTGAAGGTGGAGGTGTATGCTAGCTCATTTTTTCTACATGTGCACAAGAGGTGTTTGATGGAATGCTTGTGAGAGGGATGCCACTTGGTTTTATTTGATAAGATTTCTCCTTTTTTGATCCTAAAAGGTTAGCAACTATTTTCTCGACTATATATATATGCACAGATCCGTACAATACTAATTTTAGCAAGGTGATTGCATCCGATACATATATAATTGTACTTATGATGCGGATGAGTCATCCATGGATGTACGGTAACCGATGTGCCCCCGCTTTCGGAGAGGGCGTGAATTCTTTCCTGCTTGTGGCCGAGGCCAACAAGTCGAAGCAAGGTTTTATGTGCTGTCCATGTCTAAAATGTAAGAACGAGAAGGATTACTCTTGCTCAAGAGACATTAAGAGCCACCTGCTTCGGTTTGGATTCATGTCCAGCTATAATGTTTGGACCAAGCACGGAGAAGAAGGGGTTATGATGGAAGACGGCGATGAGGAAGAAGATAATGATGACCAGTACCGATCTATGTTCTCCGAATGCTTTGATACCGCAATGGACGACAATGAAGAAGAAGGAGGTGAAGAACAGGCATCGGATGATCCCGTTGATGATGATCTTCGTCGGGCCATTTCGATGCAAGAAGAGACTGTGGCACGGATAAGGAGAGGTTGCGGTTTGACAAGATGTTAGAGGACCACCACAAATTGTTGTACCCGAGGTTGTGAAGATGGGCATAGAAAGCTGGGTAGCATATTGGAATTGCTGAAATGGAAGGCAGAGGTCGGTGTGACCGACTCGGGATTTGAGAAATTGATGATAATATTAAAGAAGTCTGTTTCCAAGAAATAATGAATTGCCCGTCAGGTACATATGAAGCAAAGAAGCTTGTCCGCCCTCTAGGATTAGATGTGCGAAGATACATGCATGCATTAATGATCGTATCCTCTACCGCGGTGAGAAGTACGAGAATTTGAATAAATGTCCGATATGTGGTGCATTGCGGTATAAGATCGGAAAAGATGACCCTGGTGATGTTGAGGGCGAGCCACCCAGGAAGAGGGTTCCTGCGAAGGTGATGTGGTATGCTCCAATAATACCACGGTTGAAACGTTTGTTCAGAAACAAAGAGCATGCCAAGTTGTTGCGATGGCACATGGAAGAACGTAAGAAAGACGCGATGTTGAGGCACCCCGCTGATGGTCGGCAGTGGAGAAACATCGGGAGAGAGTTTCCGGATTTTGCGGGTGAGGCAAGGAACTTATACTTTGGTCTAAGTACGGATGGCATGAATCCTTTTGGGGAGCAGAGCTGCAGATCACGGCACCTGGCCCGTGACTCTATGTATCTACAACCTTCCTCCTTGGTTGTGCATGAAGCGGAAGTTCATTATGATGCCGGTGCTTATCCAAGGCCCAAAGCAACCGGGCAACGACATTGATGTGTACCTAAGACCATTAGTCGATGAACTTTTGGAGTTGTGGGCCAAACCAGGTGTACGTGTGTGGGATGAGCACACGGAGCAAGAATTTGACCTACGAGCGTTGCTATTCGTAACCATCAATGATTGGCCTGCTCTCGGTAACATTTCGGGACGGACGAACAAAGGATACAATGCATGCACACACTTGTTTAGATGAGACTGAAAGTAAATATTTGGGAAAAAGCGAGAAAAGTTGTGTACCCGTTCAATCGTCGTTTCCTTCCGCGCAAGCATCCCTTAAGGAAAAAAGGCAAGCATTTCGATGGCGAGGCAGACCGCCGTCCGAAGCCTGTCCCCGTAGTGGTGCTGATATATTTGACATGGTCAAGGATTTAAATGTTATCTTTGGAAAGGGTCCGAGCGATCGACCTGTTCCGAAAGACGATGACGGACACGCGCCCATGTGGAAGAAGAAATCTATTTTCCGGGAGCTAGAATATTGGAAAGTCCCGGAAGTCCGCTCCGCAATCGACGTGATGCACCTGACCAAGAATCTTTGTGTGAATATTCTAGGTTTTCCGGGCGTGTATGGAAAGACAAAAGATACAACGAAGCACGGGAGGACCAGGAACTTCATAAAGGACGAAACGGCAATCATCCAAGGCAGTTTGTAGGGCCTGCCAGCTATGCTCTTACCAAACAAGAGAAGGAGATCTTTTTTGAAGCCCTATTCAGTATCAAGGTTCCGTCTGGTTTCTCGTCGAATATAAAGGGGATAGTAAATATGAAGGAGAAAAAATTCCAGAACCTGAAGTCCCATGACTGTCACGTGCTTATGACACAATTGCTTCCGATTGCATTGAGGGGACTTCTACCGAGAAAATGTTCGACTAGCCATTGTGAAGATATGTGCATTCCTGAACGCAATTTCTCGAAGGTAATGGATCCAGAAACTTTGTCAGGATTACAGGAAGATGTGGTCCAATGTCTTGTCAGCTTCGAGTTGTTGTTCCCACCATCCTTCTTCAATATTATGACGCACCTCCTCGTTCACCTAGTTGAAGAGATTAGAATTCTCGGTCCTGTATTTCTACACAATATGTTCCCCTTCGAGAGGTTCATGGGAGTCTTAAAGAAATATGTTCATAACCGAGCTAGGCCGGAAGGAAGTATCTCAAAGGGCTACGGAACCGAGGAGGTCATTGAGTTTTGTGTTGACTTTCTTCCCGACCTTAAGCCGATTGGTGTTCCTGAATCTCGGTATGAGGGGAGGCTGACTGGAAAAGGCACACTAGGAAGGAAAACAACGGTGTGGAGGGACAAGATTTCTTTCAATCAAGCGCACTACACGCTTCTATACAATTCCAGCTTGGTGGCTCCGTACATCGAGAAACATAAGAATGTTTTACGAGAAATAAACCCGGGCCAGCCCGAGTCCTTGATTACACGTCAACACATGAATACCTTCGGCAGTTGGTTGCAAAGACATCTCATTAATGACCCATCTGCGGTGGAGCAGCTGTACTTGTTGGCCAGGTTACCATCTTCAAACATATGTACATTCCAAGGGTACGAGATAAATGGGAATACATTTTACACGATCGACCAAGATAAAAAGAGCACCAACCAAAACAGCGGTGTCCGCTTCGATGCAACGGACGAGAATGGGCAGACCACCACATATTATGGATACATAGAGGAGATATGGGAACTTGACTATGGTCCCACTTTTAAGGTCCCTTTGTTTCGGTGCAAATGGGTGAAGCTCAGCGCTATACATGTTGACGATAAGTACGGTATGATAACAGTGGATCCCAACAATCTTGCGTACCTGGACGAGCCTTTTGTCCTAGCCAGCGAGGTGGCTCAAGTTTTCTACGTGAAGGACATGTCTAGCAAATCAAGAAAAAGAAATCAACAAAAGAATACATCAATCGAGGAGCCAAAGCGCCACATAGTTCTTTCGGGGAAAAGAAACATCGTGGGAGTGGATGACAAGACGGACATGTCGGAAGATTATAATAAGTTTAAAGAAATTCCGCCCTTCACGGTGAAAATTGACCCAAGCATCTTGCTAAATGATGAAGATTCTCCATGGCTACGGCGTAGAAGATCACAACACTAGATGGCGATGTAATAATGTATTCTTCATATATAGTTCCCAAGACAATCTCTACATTTATGTAATAATGAAGATTAAACTGTGCTTGGCTTGTTGATCCGCTTGGCAAGGCGTATCGATGCTCCTTTTATAGGCACGGCACCGCTTGTACTTTGTCTTATTCCTTCGACGGACCGTCGTGCGCTACATGCTTTATCTCATCGAGCGAGTGCGTCCACCCACGCGTCCTTATCCTGCCGACGGCTTTAGTCGCGGTTGCAGCCACCAACCGTGACAAAAGGTTACCGACACATCCTTATTATCCTGCCGACATCTTTAGTCGCGGTTGCAGCCACCAACCGTGACAAAAGGCCCTCCTAGATAAGCCTCCCCAGTCTTTTGTCGCAGTTTGAGCCTCCACCCGGGATGAAAGTTTCGCGCGCCACTTCGTTCCCGCCTATTTTCTTCCCGCATTCCCGCCATTTTTCCACTATATATATGTAGGCTTGGACTCTCATATCTGCAAACCTCATCACTCTCTCCCATGGCTTCCATCGTATGTCTAACACCCCGGGAGGCGGAGGCGCTTTGCGCCTCGAACTACCCCTGCCCGCCCGGCTACCGCGTCCCGACCGGCTGGTTGCAGAGCGTCGGAGGCGTACCGGTCCCTCCTATCCCTGTAGGTGTGCCACGCGAGATGGCCATCACGAACCACTACTATTTCGAGCTCACGCCTGAGCAGCGGAGGAATCCCCGGTGGCATCCCGACTACAGCCCGACTTGGGACAGCTTCTTCATCAATCGGCGTGAGAGGGCGGTTGCCGAGTACGAGGAGGACGGCCCGCCTCCTTCGAACTTCAACGAGGCCGGCCGTCGGATGTGGTGGCGCGGCCGGACTCTCCGGAGCGTCCCGGCCTATCGTGGCCCCCGCCTGCGCTACCCTCAATCCCAGCCCACGCGTGGTCATCCGCCGAGGTTCGACAACCGCGACCCCGATGCTAGCGACGATGACGTCGGCGACTTTGATGACTACGAGTGGCGACGTGTATAGGACTAGGCACGACTATGATTGAATGGCTCCAACATTCGAATCCGGCCATGTATCTTATTTTTCGGTTGAGCTCGTACTTTAATTTCAGTTCAATCGTAATAAATTTCGTGTCAACCACTTTATTGAACAAAAACAACCGACAACGACTTTATAAACTAAATTTAAACTAATAGAACCGACAACGACTTTATTGAAATTACAATAAAATAGATAAATTACTAGTCTAGTCTCTACTCGTCGTCGGAGGTTGTCTCCGTCCAAAGGTCATCCCACCGAGGGTCGTTTTCGGTCCAAGTTGTATTCGAGTTCTCGAGCTCGAAGGCGGCGACGGCCCGACGGTGGCGCCTGTTGGACCTGCGTTGTGCCCTAAGGTTAGCAAAGAACGCGTCGGGGGACCGCGCCCTCCACCGGCGCATCAACCGCTCGTCGCGCTCGGCGATGGCGATCCGGCGCCGCACTTGGCGATGCCGGTGACGGTCCTCGTCGGTGACGAGGCACGGCGGTGGCGCGAGGAACTCCGCCTCCTCTAGCGATTCAACATCCGGGAAGTTCATGTCGTGCCCTGGCCGCCGAAAGCGCCACGCCGCCGCGTCGTAAGCGCGCGCCGCCTCTTCCGACGTGTTGTACGTGCCGAGGGTGATGCGGAAGCCACCGGCGCGTATCTCGGCGGTGAACCTACCGCTCGGATGCACTCGAACGCCACGGAAACCGGACGCCCCTCGACGACATGGAGGCATCCCGGAGATGAATGAGCGGAGGCGGTGGCGACGTGTGGTTGCGCCCGCACTCGTCGCTCTATATAGCGCACGCGGGGCATGGCACGTGTCGGCGGTGGCTACACGTCGCACGCCGGCGTCGGCGGGGTGAGGCACGTGTCGGCGGTGGCTACACGTCGCACGCCGGCGTCGGCGGGGCGAGGCACGTGTCAGCGGTGGCTAAACGTCGCACGCCGGCGTCGGCGGGGTGAGCCACGTGTCGGCGGTGGCTACACGTCGCACGCCGGCGTCGGCGGGCGAGGCACGTGTCAGCATTTATATATGCGAGATGCAAATAGTTCTATGGATGTCATATTCATGTTCATTGGATTTTTCTGATCAATTTTCATATATAACACTTTTCTTTTTGAGTTACCATTTAAAAGTTATTGAAATAATAGTTTTTATTTAAAAAAACAGAAAAACAAAAAACAGAAAAACAAAAAACAGAAAAACAAAAACGGTCCAGGCCTGATCCGCGTCCAACGGCTCCGGGCCGTTGGATTCAAACGGCCGGAGCCGTTGGATGCGCTTCACGCGGATCGGCCGCCTCCCCCCTGCCACCCCCTTTTGTCGCGGGTCGAGCCACGGCCCGCGATAAAAGACCCCCCCTTTTGTCGCGGGTGGGGGCTTGACCCGCGACAAAGACCCCTTTGTCGCGGGTCAAGCCCCCACCCGCGACAAAAGGCCCTAGGTATAAATACCTACCGCCGCGGGCGGAGCCCCCACCCGCAACACCGGAGGCCATTTTCCTTAGCAGAAATCGCGCCGTCAGGCTGCCGAAATCCACCGCCGCCGCCGCCGGCCATCTTCCTCGCCTCCGGCCGCCGCCCCTGCCACTTCTGAGCCGCCTCTTCGCCGCCCCCGCCCTCTGCGCCCCCTCCGCCACTCGCGCCGCCTCCGCGCGCCACCTCGACGAGATCTCCCGCGCGCGCCACCTCCGGCCGCCGCCTCCTCCGGCCGCCGCCTCCTCCGGGACACCCCGGCCGCCGCCGCCCCTCTCGCGCCACCCTCGAGAAGCGGTAGCCGCCACCCTCCGCCGCCCCGCGCGGCCGCGGTGCCGGCCGGCGCCCATGCCCCGGCCTTTTTTCATTAAGTTTTTTAATTAAGTTAAGTTAGTTTAGTTTAGTTAATTAGTATTAGTATTTAGTTTTAATTAGTATTAGTTAGTTAGTATTAGTATTAGTATTTAGTTTTAATTAGTATTAGTTAGTTAGTATTAGTATTAGTATTTAGATTAAATTTAGTATTAGTTAGTTAGTTTAAATTTTTGTAGATAGTTAATTCAAATTTCGTAGTTACTTAGTTTAAATTTTGTATTAATTCAAATCTTGTAGTTAGTTAGATTAAATTTTGTATTAATTTAAATTTTATATTAGTTAGCTTGTAAACAACCGACGCAAACACTCTCGCGAACACCGCTCTCCCTCTCGCGAACAACACTCGCCGACACCCCTCTCCATCTCGCGAACACTAGCCGACACCCCTCTCCCTCTCGCGAAAACCATCGACGCCGCAACTCCCCTCTTCTCTCCCTTCTCGCGAACAACACTCGCCGACACCCCTCTCCATCTCGCGAACACTAGCCGACACCCCTCTCCCTCTCGCGAAAACCATCGACGCCGCAACTCCCCTCTTCTCTCCCTTCTCGCGAACAACACTCGCCGACACCCCTCTCCATCTCGCGAACACTAGCCGACACCCCTCTCCCTCTCGCGAAAACCATCGACGCCGCAACTCCCCTCTTCTCTCCCTCTCGCAAACACGTGTCGCCGATTAGGGTTAGGGTTTGGTTTGTGTTTGATTAGGGTTAGGGTTTGGTTTGTGTTTGAACATTTACTTATCGATTTAATTCTTTTGCGAAACAATGGATCAATTCGAACGGGACTTGGAACGAGGAAGACATATTCGCGGACATAATCCGCGATGGTACGGAAGCCGACCGAGCCGACTCCGGTGATGGAGAAGCCCGCGGCTCCGGTCATGGAGAAGCCGACGGCTCCGGTCATGGAGAAGCCGACGGCTCCGGTGACGGAGAAGCCGACGACGGCTCCGGTGACGGAGAAGCCGACGGCTCCGATCATGACGAGGTATTAATGGAATTCTATATGTACATATGTATTGAGGCATTAGTATAGAGGCATTAATGCAATTCTATATGTATTCTCTTAGGCCTCCGAAGATAAGATAGAGAAACGAGGCCCGGCAAAGAAGTTGACCAAGAAAGACCACTTCACAATTGAAGCTATATCACCGGAAGGCCAACCGGTGGTACCCGAGAATGTCGGAGTGAAGTTCAAAAATCAGTGCGGAGTTGTGGTTAGAGATCGTGTCCCGATCACTGTCAGAGAATGGAATAAGACGAAGAATGTGTCCGAAAATCAGGTTGCCGATAGGTACAAAGACACACTTTTCAGAGACCCGATGGCACATTTCACTTTGCCAGATTTGGGATCGGAGTCTGAGAATGCTAAGCAGCGAGAGCTAGTGAAGAAATGGGCTCTTAAGAAGATGGGGGAACTTTTCCGGGCGTATAAGAACCGGTTATGGAAAAATTATAAGAAAGACAAGAAGCCTCCATTATTCGAGAACTACCTAGCGAAGCAGGAGCATAAGCGGGAAGAATTTGTGAGGTACAAAGAATCGAGAGGAGGCTGTGAACCTATCAGCGAAAAACAAGAAGAATGCAAGCGAGAAGAAGTATCACCATCATACGGGGCGAGGGGGCTACGGAAGAGCCATGCCTAAGTGGGATGCACAAGAGGCCGAGATGGAGCTGAACGGGATCACTCCAGAACCCACGCGAGAAGGATGGGACACAAGGGCTCGAAATTGGTTCCTCGCGCATGGCTGTGAGTATGACATGAAGACAGGGAACATTGTTGAAAGTGACACCAGGGTTAGGGTACCCAGGCAAAAATGGATTGAAGTGACGACAGATATAAAGGCGGGAAAACTAAAGTTTGCTCCCGATAGAGAGAAAGACTTGCCGACGCTTGTCCTCGGTAATCCCGAGAAGGGAGGACGAACAAGAGGCTTCGGCCCTAGTGTTCCGTGGTCGCTTGGGTTTCCGGCCGACGCGGAGACTTATAGAAGCCGAGCGAGAGCTAAACAACGCCAGCTGGAGGTGCGGAATGACCAGATGGCCGAGTTCCAACGCCGACTTGACCAGCAGCAGCGGGAGCTTCAGCGAGCAGCAGCGGGAGATAAATGAACTAAAAGGACAGCGCCCGCCGGATAATACCGCTGAAATATCTCGGCGACGAGACAGCGAGCGTGGCCGACTCGGAGGCCCCTCCTACACGGATGATGATAGATGCCGGTCCTGGCGACCCCTTCGATGGAATCAAGGAGCAAACACCTTGTGATCTCCATGAGGTGTTCGGGAAGGTTTCGTTAAGGTGGCGGTCGGCTATGTCTTACCGGCATTTGGACTCGAAGGTGAGCCGGCAACATGGCATGGCAATCCGATTCCAGCTGGATATGCTCGTGTCGGGGTGGATTCAGTTGTCCCGTCGTGGGGGACATTGGAGCTCGATATCCCTGGAGGTGATGGGGGGCTTACACTCAGAGAGGTGCTGGGAGAAATCATTCTCTGGGAAAAGAAGAATATCAAGCTGCCAGGCTGGGTAGCACCTAGTACCGGTCGTCCCAGCAGGTCACCATCACCTCCTCCGGGTGATCGCAGGCCACCATCACCTCCTCCTACCGATCACATGTCGCCACCATCACCCCGTGGGTACGACGTCGACCACGACATCGGTAGTCCATCTCCATCTCCAGCGCCGCCGCCTCCGCCCAAAAAGACTCGGAATGCACCCAGCCGGAAGCGTTTCAAGAGTCCTATCCCCAAGAGGTCGCCCCTCCCAAAAGTACCAAAGGTTCCTCCCCCCGTCCTTACGATCGTACCCGGAGGAAAATGATGCCATTGTTAAGAAAATCAATTATGATTTTTTTCATAAGCCAAAACCTCCGGCGCCGAGCCATACACGAGAGAAGCAAATAGCATATGCTACTAGTTTTCCGAACACACCATCGCGAGTATGACTTACACGAGAAGAAGGATGACTATACACGCACTCTTGCGAAGGTAATTGACACAAAGAATGCTGAAAAGGCTAAGGAGAAGGACATTGCGGCACGAGCAAATCATCGGCTAGAAGTGCAAGCGAGAATAAGTCAACTTCAACAAGTGCACCCCTCAAGGCCAAGCAAACGACAAAAGGCAAAAAGAGAAAGGAAGTTCCCCTCCTCGGTGCTCAGCCCAAACAATCGATCCCACCACTCAAAGTGCTTAATGTTCCCAAGCTGTACCAGGAACATGGTGGTTTCAATATGGAAGAAGCTGCAAAGCTAGCGGCTGCCTGTGACGTTACCGTGGAGGAATTGATGTATGCAGCAGATGCTGCAGTACCCACTGCTGATATAGCTCCTAAATTTGTCTACGGGGCCGACTTGGTCAGCACAGAGCAGCTGCTTAAACTGCCAACACATATGCGGAATTTGCATCAGTGGTACCTTGATGCATGCAAGGAGAACATAAGGTTCATCGTGGCGAGTATACCATGGGAATATTACTACCGAAAGGAGGAGATCCATATTGAGATGAATGAACTCTGGCAGTTATTCAATCTAGATGCCCTCGACAAATCTCTCATGAGTTGCTATTGCTTGTAAGTTGTTAACTACATATAAGTTCATTTTCATTCAGTTCATGTTCGTTTTCGTTGCATATATATACTCATTATATCTTATGTGTTCTCTTATGCGGACTGAAGATCGGTGAATGCAAAAGTAATAATATTATCAATATTGGGTTTATTGACCCGGATAAAGTACATGCTCAAACGGTAAAGTTTAATGCCCAAGAAACGGGGGAAACCTACTAAGGTTTTTGGGGGAGCAATATTTCTGTGATTCAATATTGTTTCCTTACAACTACGAGTGAGAGTCTTAATGATCTTTATGCACATTCAATTTTTCTTACTCGATGTTAAGTGTAATTCCTGACGTATATGCATAACATGTGCAGCTTCCACTGGATTCTACTAGACATTCAACCTGATAAGGGAATAGTTCAGGTAAAAGACCCACTGAGTAGAGGCGTGGACGAGTTCCAGGACTTGCAGAAGTTGCTCCAAGTGTAATTTCCTTCATCGCCGCGCTTTATCATTCGTGAGATATCAATTAATTATCCACTCATTCAATCATTCTTTTGCCTGGCAGGGCTTGGACCGCTTTCAAGAGACATCGTAAGAACGAAACCTGGGCGAGAGAAGCTAACATTTACTCCTGTACCGTGCCCCCAGCAGCCACAAGGGACGAATCTATGTGGATACTACGTTTGCGAGTCCATTCGCATGTTAACCACCGAGAAGCGAGAACAATAATAAATTCAACGTAAGTTCACAACTTTATTTATTATCATCAATATTTCGTTATCAAGACTGATATAGTCATACTCATCTCATTTTCGTATATAGGTCGAGTTCATGCGGGACAGACTCCAACCAAAGGAACACGCACTAGGAATCGCGGAGGAACTGGCGGGACTTTTGATTAAAGATGTACTAAACAACAAAGGCTTGTTTAGTCCAAATAGATGCTCTACCTCCAAATAGACGGTCGTTAGTACCGCTTGTCGATCGTGAGCTAAATGTATATATATATGTAAGGGCTACATGTAAAGAGGAATCGACTTTTGCTTCCAACATTTGTTTGATCGATCTATATATATATATATTGAATGAACGTGTACAATTTCTAGTAGCGTACAAATATATGCAACTTTTATTTTCGAACGAAAAAAATGATATAACAGGCGGTCGGTGGCGGGGGGAGGGGTGCTGCACCCCTCAAACCCTAAAGCAGAAGCGTTGTGCGCGCGCCACGTAGAGGGCCTTTTGTCGCGGGTGGTAATACCGCCCGCGACAAAAGGGCCTGTGCCCTGCGCGCCAGGCGGCTGCCACGTGGTGGACCTTATGTCGCGGGTCGTAAGTGACCCGGGATAAAAGGCCTACCTTTTATCGCGCCTTGCTTGTCGCGGCTGGCCGCCCGCGACAAAAGGCCCTAACCACCCGGATCAAAAGGCCTGTTTTCCACTAGTGCCACTCTCCGGCTGCTCGCGGCGCGTTCCCGCCATGGCTTCTGGCGTCGTGCAAAGGCCGCTTAACCTTGAACTCGGTCGTCTATTTAGGTGGCGGTGTGACATCGAGCTACAACCGCAGCTGTGACGACATCACCCTCGTGAAGCCGCCTGGCGCACCATCCGCTCGCAACATGAACTGGGTGGCCAGCGAAGATGGCACCGCCGCTTGGGTCTTCACATGGAGTCCAGAGCCTAGACTCGTAGATCTTCTCACCGGACAAATCACCGTCTTGCCTTTCTTCCCGTGTGACAATGAAACAAGGCGATTCATGGAGAATCCTCACGGCATCGTTTACAACGACGGCACCATATTGTTGTATAGCGTTACTCCAGAGGAGGTCGATGGGTGCATATATTCATCACGCCCATCTTCACGGCAGCCATTCTGCGTCGCGGTGATGGGGCGTGGAGGTCCGGGACAAGGAGGATAGGCATGCCGATAAGCTCCTATTTGTCGGTAACATATCATGACGACAAGGTCTTGCTGTGCATGGCCGAGAACCTCTGGTGTGTCCTGACAGTGGACAACTTAGGAGGCGAGAAGCTCAAGCCATGGTGGAATTTAAGCAACCAAAGAGACTACTTCTGCGATGGAAGCTACGTTTTGGAATCCCGTGGCAAGCTTATCTGGGTATCCATCCTACTTGGGAAAGGGTGGCACGGGCGTTCTCTAGGCGACCTACTGCCGCGCGGCGCACTTTTGGTTCAAGTGCAGGTGTTGGAAGAAACGAATATGTGCTGGGTGGCCACAGATGTGCGGAGTTTGGGCGACCGTGTCCTGTTTCTCGGGTCCCCGACTAGCTTCGCCGTGGACGCGGCGCAGCTGGGCGTGGCTGATGGGTGTGCCTACTTCGTCTACAGGCTTGAAGTCTTTCGCTACAACCTCGTCAGCGGTGAAGCCAAACTCGTGGAGCGGCTGCGGCCGGCATGGGCTGCCACCGAGTGTTTTATGTGGCTCAGGCGTCAGGCCACGACCTACCATTACTCCGATTCAGAAAATCAAAGAAAGGCTTCAAACAAAATACGGTGTATAATAAAGTAACTATTTGGTAGACCTAGATGCGTTTGTAAAACGTGTTACTTGATACACAATTTTCACCAAAACACTCTTTCTTAAATTTTGTGTTGCAATGAGTTGCTTTTCCCATCACTTTTGCTAATTCTTACTTCTTTCTACGGATACTATACATGTTGAGGGGATGCTAGCTGCTTCAGTGCTTCCTCTTCGTTCGCACCAAAAAAAAATTGAAAATAAAATTAGGTGCACAATGAGTTGTTTAGTGGAGATACGATCTCGGATTTGTGTGATTCCCTCTATTATGCGCCGAAGCGCTGGTTCTTATGTTGCCTAATTTCAAGTGATGCCAAATATGGGCACAACTAATTCAAACCAAATTAAGAAAATGCAAAATCTTCGCACGTTGTCTTCTTATATGACCTAGTTAGGAGAAAAAATTGTGAACTTGGAATACAGGTATTATTCTAAAAAAAACCTTCATAAAATACCACGTACGAAGATAAATGGCTTTCAGGGCAAATGAGTTAGGTTATGACCTTAACCGGGGCATAGTTTATCAAAAAGAAGTAATATTGTGCACACTTGTATATCTTTGAATGTTGAACAATGTTGATGAAGTTTTCTTTACACGAAAAATCTATTTTTTATTTTCTGATTGCCAAAACGCGTTTTTTGCAAAGAAAGTACAAGAAGATCTACTTGTAGGCATGTCAAGCACTCTAGAATTTTTTTCTTAGATAACCATAAGATAAACATATTTTCACATGAAGAATGCTCTAATCTTCACCAAGATATTTAAGGATACCAAAATAATAAGAGTATGTATAGACACAAATAGTCCATCTAACCAACATAGATTAATTGGCAGAGGAATCTAATTTAATAGTGTTATCTATTTGATTTTTCTTGTATCTATGTGAAATCAGTCAAATAGGGTTATATTAAAGTGAAACATATCAACTATATTTGAAGAATTAAATATAACTAAAGTGTTACTAAAAATATGAACACATTGATGAATGTAGTTTTTGAAGCATATTTACTTTTTTTTTGCATTAGTAGCGATATGATTTTGGTATTTTACCGTGTGCATGCACACCTTTTATGTTAGCTTCAACATGGTCCGGAATGGAAGGACATAATAATGGCCACAATTAATGAAACTGTCATTTTTTGATACAAATATGTTGATTGAAGGCCAGTTAAAGCAATAAAGATATTTTGCTTAGCATGTGGGAGAATTTTGCGGAGAAAATAGTTAAAACGAAACAATCAAAGCCATTGATACCGACAGAGCCTGTCCATGCGGTGGGGTCGTACTACCCTCCACCAACTTCATCTCTTCAAATATTGTCACCCCGTGCAAACAGAATCAAGATCTGACATTCAATAGAGGAGAATAATTTTCTCCACGAAATGCTGGCCGGCAGATTGAAACCCATAAAATTAGCACACCATTGTGGACAAATTTATAGATTTCAAACGATTTTGACATCATTTCATACAATTTACACATAGTTCATAGGATTTAACTAAAACATGAACGGAATTCAAACTAAACACACTACAAACTAAAACTAAAGCTTAAGCTGAGGCTGCCGCCGTTGTGCCTCTCCGCGGCCTTCTAGTCGTCAAAGGCAGAGAAGTCGTCGTCGTCGCCTCCTCCTCCGCGGAGCCTCTCGTACATGGCGTATGCCGTCGCCACCGCCGCAATGCGTTCGGGGTTTTGGCGCCACAGGTTGCCCATGTACTCATTGCCGGTGCACTTGGCCTCGAGGTGTTCCCATGCCTCGCGGCCCTCCCTCGCAAGCTGGGTCGCTTAGACGCGGTGGGGCGGCACGAAGAGCTCCGACAAGGGATCCTTGGACGCGATCGGGAAGTTGAGCGTGCCGCAGTCACTGCCGTGGAGACGGACGTTCTCAACGTACTGCCTCCGAGCCAATGCACCGATCGGGGTTCCATCATTTATCTCGGTCACCCACGTTCCCCACTCGCGCTGCCGCATGCCATGGTGGCGACTATGCGGCAGTGGCGGGAGGTCGGCGGGGGCGCCAGTTCGGCGACGCGGCACGCCCTTGGCCTTGCGGATGGATGGAGGGGACCGGCGGCAGGAAGATCCGGCCATCTCCGACGTGGATGCGGCGTAGGCGAGTGACTTGGCGGCGGCAGGAGGTGGTGCGGTGGGAGTTGCGGCGATGTGGATTTGTTTTCTCCTCAGTCGGCCACCGCTCAAATATAGGAGTGGAGGGGGGATTTTTTTTCTCCTTGGTCGCGCATATATAGGCCGCTAATCAGTTTAGGGTTTCGGCTAGAGTCCACTCAGGCCGTTAGCGGTGCATATTTGCTCGAGAACATATCTAGTGATACCACCATTTAGATGATACCATGATACCGTACAAAAAAACGTATTTTTATACGTGCCAAAAAATTGTACGAAAAAATGTGAGTGCTCATGAAGCATGTCCCTACAACATCACAAAATTTCATATCCAAAATCGACATGGACACTGAGAAACAAAAAAGAGAAAACCAGCATGAATAGTGCTACCTAGTGTCACAAAAAGACAAAATCAGAAAATAACACTATTCATGCTGATTTTCTCTTTTTTGTTTCTCAGTGTCCATGTCAATTTTGGATATGAAATTTTGTGATGATGTAGGGACATGCTTCATGAGCACTCACATTTTTTCGTATAATTTTTTGGCACGTATAAAAATACTTTTTTTGTACGGTATCATGGTATCATCTAAAGGGTGGTATCACTAGATATGTTCTCATATTTGCTCCTCTAAGGCCGTTTTGGGCATCGGTTAGAGATGCTTTTACACATTGAATGCACATTATTTTTTTCGATAAAGGAGCATAGCCCCAGCCTGTGCATCAATAGATGCACACGGCTTGCTTTATTTAAAAACTAGGTATCAAGTCACCGTTTTGGGCATCGGTTAGAGATGCTTTTACACATTGAATGCACGTTATTTGGATATCTATGTACGGTACAATTATTTGAATTATAAAAAATATATGCAAGTCAATTGATTATTCGATAAATTAGTCATGATTCATTTTTCATCCAGTGTGTTGTGAAAATGTTATACAATTGCTCATAACAAAAGTTAGTATACGAATGTATAAAACGTATATTGGTTAACTTAGTATATTTGCCTGCTTTTACTTTACCATTAAGACTTAAATTGTGTTCCTCCGCAATGTGCGGGAAAATATCTAGTTTACTCAGGACTTTAATCAAAGTGTCCAAAAAGGAAAACATTTAGATTACTATATATATGTAAGGTTTAGTTATGTTTTATTTTGTGTTACTACCTTTTTCTGATTTCGCGGATTCTGGAACCAATTTGGCTGGTCTTGTTACAGGGTCCGGATGTGTACATGAAACTGAACACGCACGTACGTACAAAGGTAGGACTAAAACGATATTGCTAGCAAGATCCTGTAGTCCTGTACCTCCACGTACACCTCATTCCGAATTGATTTACGATCCGGTTTGCTTTGCCATCTCCTTGAACCCCTAGCTACATATCTCGTTACCATCACCGTCGTCTGTACCGCCAGAACCCTCGCCGCCGCCAATCTGCCATGTCCGCCGAGAAGCTACCAGCAAGCTGTTGTTGGGCCGATCTACCACTCGACCTGCTCGCCGACGTCTCGGGCCGCCTGCACGATATCGCAGATTACGTCCGCTTCCACGCAGTCTGCAGGTCATGGCGCGACATGCAGCAGCTCCACTCTCCGCCTGTTCGCCGCACGTTCCCGCCATGGCTGCTCGGGTCGTACAGAAGTTCAATCTTGCACTCAGTCGTCAACCTCCGGGGCGGTGTGAGTGCGACAATGAGTTACCGCCGTGAGCGTGACAATATCATCCTTGTGAAGCCACCCGGGGCACCAACGGTCCGCAACACGAACTGGGTGGCTACTGCGGATGCCACCGCCGCCTGGATCTTCAGCTGGAGTCCAGAGCCTAGGCTCATAGATCTCCTCTCTGGATCTGTTAATCTATTGCCTCTCTTCCCATGTCACGACGAGATAAGGAGATCCATGGAGAACCCTCACGGTGTCCTTTACAGCGACGGCACAGCTAGTATTCATGTACAGCTTCACTCCTTCCGTGCACGACCTCGGGTGCATCTTCACGGCGGCCATCCGTCGTACCGGTGATGCGGCATGGACGTACGGGACAAAGAGGTTGGATGTGCCGACAAGCCGCAGATTAGCCGTGGCATATCATGATGGCAAAGTCGTGTTGTGCTCGGACGTCAACTTCAATTGTGTCCTGGCAGTAGATGACTTACGAGGCAACATGCTCCGGCTAAACTGGAACGCGAGTAACCTAAGAGACTACTATCGCAATGGAAGCTATGTTTTGGAATCCGGTGGCGAGCTTATGTGGGTATCCATCCTACTTGCGTATAGGTGGTTCGCACAAGATCCTTCTGCCAGCCACGAGCCTCCGTCAGGTGCACTGTTGGTGACGGTGCATGCGCTAGAAGAAACTGGGTCGAGCGGCCGGACGTGCTGGGCGGTAAGAGATGGACGGAGCTTGGGCGACCGTGTCCTGCTTCTCGGGTCTCCGGCAAGCTTCGCCGTGGACGCCGCAGAGCTGGGTGTGCCTGGCGGGTACGCCTACTTTGTCTACGGGCCTGGCCTGTTTAGGTACAACCTCGTGAGCGGTGAGGCCAAACTCGTGGAACGGCTGCGTCCGGCATGGGGCGCCAACCAGTCCTTTATGTGGCTTAGGCCACATCCTACCGTTGCTCCCATTCAAAAGATCGAAAAAATGCTTCAAAGAAAGAAAAACAAGTTAACTATTCAGTAAACCTATATGAGCCAGTTGTATAATGTGTGACTTGCTATATACATTTGTCTCCAACTCGGTCTTTATTTAATTTTGTATTGAAATGAGTTGCTTTTTTCATCATCACTTTTGTGAATTACTCGTTCTTTCCATGGACATTTTGTTGTGGGACACGTTCGCTCCGCATTCTTCATTCGCGGAGTGGTTTACGTTGTTCTTTTTTCTTGAAGTGAGAACACAAGATAAAGAGCAGCAAGCCGCCTCATTAAAAACCTTCCAACCCCTTCGGTACCCTGGTAAGGAAAAGAGTGCGTAAGAAACTTGCTGCCCTGAGAGTTTACATAGTGTTCCTACAGTCTAAATTGACCAGCACCCGAACGCAGTCGGGGGTTGAATCAAACATAATATCTGAGAGACCAGATTTTCCTAACTGAGCTAACACATGGTGACAAGGGATTAACTTGTCAATGCCTATGGATTATAGGCTAGGGTTTAGTTAGAAGTAGAGGGCAAGTAGATCTCGAAGGTTTCAGCCGAAAAGTACTCGACGAATATGAAAACTAGGGTTTGCAAACAATGATTCGATGATC